>NC_068355.1:97506994-97760369 GCF_020536995.1 Dreissena polymorpha | reverse complement strand
CTAGGTGACAGCTCTTGTTAAAACCAAGATTTCTGATACAAGTAGCAACACCTGCAGAGTACTTGTCAGATGTAAAGCAGAAGTCATACCAGCAAAGCTTCCAAGGTGTCTATTAACTCAATGGGGTTCTGAAATGATCTATACTTGGACAAAAAGCATTGTGCACAGATTTTTAATAAGATGCAGCTGTTGATACCTCTGTGTTGATTTTCTTAATTTGGTTCATGCTTGCCACTCATTAATTTCATATCATTTTAACATTTTGAAACAGATTTTATCGTAAACCCTTCGGTTTTTCTCCAAACACAGGTAAGGTAATAAGTGATGGATAATAACATAGCAAAAGTTCTTTTTATGATTTATCATTTTAAGAGCAATCAATTTAGCGGAATAACAATTGACAATCACGTTGTGATGGTATTAATGAACCGTACACAAATCGTTGAAAAGCATTCTACATGTACTACTGTAAAATTCATAATATGAACAGTTGATAAATATTTATACATTCATACACTTTTATGTACAATATTTATATGCTTTGTAGAGCTAAATGACTATTGAAACATAAAAAAGGAGGGACCTCAATGATGTCCTGTACTGTTGTTACTTAAATTATTTTCTGATCTGGCGTTAACTTTTGTTATTTAACCCTATTCCACTTGGAAGCACAGTGAAAACAGCATAAAACCAGAACAGCATGCTAGTAACTCGCAGTCTGTTCAGGTTTTATACTGTTTGCTGCTCATCAGTATTTAAGGGTTGGAAATGAAGCCTTTAAAACTTAAATTTAGTAATAAAGGTACTTTATTACATTTAACTTTTTAAGGAACTACAAAAGCTTGAAAATACATATTTAAGAAGTAAAGGGTTAATCTCTAGAGAAAAGTGAGACATCAAAATTATAAAAACATATTCTAGGAGCAAGGGTAAGCTTGCGAGAAATTCACAATTGTGATCTTAAATTCATATTTGTTACTATTCTTTAAAGATTGCACTCAATTTCTTTTAAATCTTTCAGTCTCTTGTTTCAGTAAAATTACTTCACCAAAATTGGATGCAGTTACACGTAATTTTCTTTCATCTTCCCAAAGTACGTTCTTTCCCTGACCTCTGGTTAATTTTTCAATACTTTGGCATTCAAGTTCATCCATTTGTAGCATATCCATCATTTTCGACATTTTATCCTTCACAGTTTCACTATTCAGATCTACGCTATCACTAAAGTTATATCCAATTTCTATAAACTTTGGTAATTTCACCTCTTCCTTCTCTTCTACAAAGTTCAAAAGCCATCCAGCTGTTGGGTTGCATATTTTCGAGTTTTGAACGGAAACTGTTCTCATTTACAGAAATCGCAAGAAGTTCTTTTCTGGTGTTATTTTCGACTGGCTCTAATTTTGACTCAAAGGTATGTTTCCGAAATGTAAATTCGCTAGACTTTTTAGGCGTTCGCTTTCTTTTCCGGGGATTATTAAATCTGTCCCACACGCATTTTTTTGAGGTTGATCTTAGAGTGCCGTCCTTCTTTTTAGCAGTGAGATCAGAAAGGGCATACATAAATGCACCAATATGGATACATGCTTCTCCGCTCCTGAAAATATATAAACATAATAATTAGACATACTTTCAAACTGCACTTTTTTTTTTGCTCGAGCATCTAAATTTTGATGAAAATTTCCCAGAAACTGGTCCATCCCGAGAATAGCTTGTGACCAGTATATAGATCTATGAAAATGATTGGTATAATGCCGATTCGGGGATCGTAACTACTAGTTCTTCTTGAATGCTCTGAGGGTTTATGAGTACATTCGTACACCTCACAACCCAGAGGGTAAATATAGCTGGGAGTTGGATTATTGCAACTAGGATTGTAACAGAGGCATGTCTCTTGATAAATTATTTATAACCTCGTTTCAATATTGCAAGAACTTATATGAAAAACTGTGTACACTCACCCGGCTGTGCAATTACATTCCGCTGAATGAACCTGTCCAGTGACCTTTGACAGACAGAGCCACACACTGTGATCTGGGTTTTCTTTCACATTTGCACTCGGTAGTGATGGTAATACTTTGCATTTAACAAAACAATGTTCCCATTTGTCACTTATGTCATGGTACAAAATACTGTGTTTATGTCTGTAAACATAATACAATTTTTTGATCTCAATTGTTTTTGTGTGTTCATTTTCAGCACAAAATAATTGTAGATGTCACTATCTATTAATGTAGGAAAGTCCATTAAGTCACTACTCAACGTTTTTAATACATCTGGATGTGGCAGCTTTTCACCGAGTGGCGTAAAAAGTTTTTCTGTTTTCCTTTTTTCATAATTTACTTCCGCATTCCTGTGCAGCTGTCGATCATTTAATCCTAGCTTTTGTACGCCTTTTGTCCTCAAGACAAGTTCATTCTTATTCCCTGACACATAATGATTATGAAATCGTAAATAATCCTTCAATTGTGCAACACTTAATTTGTCAATTTCGATGTCAGACAGATAACGATCGTTTTCTTTCTCATTCGACGCCATTGTTACTGGAAATCAATACTACCCAGCGATTCAATCGCACATTCTCGGCCCTTTCCGTCAAACATCGGATAAGTATTATGATAATCTGCGAGGGGGGTACCGAATGCCAGCGATTGAGAACCTCCAATTCCGGAGAATACTCAGGGGAGATATGCGACTTTCCGAAAGGGCTCAGTGGCCCTCCCTTATTCTAGAAGATGCCCAGGGAAGTAACTGCCGTGAGGAGTTTGATCTAAAGTTTGCGAATGGGAGATATAGGCCCGACAATTCGCGTAAAATTACATACGCAAATTTGAATAAAAAATAGTCATGAGGATGTTAAGCAGCTTTTATTAAGTGGGTCTTCAACTGTCGGGTCCAAGTGCCCGATAATCGACTTGGGACCCGACAAGCGACTAAAGACCCAACAATACGGCGGTAAAATGGACGTTTGACCCACCATTTTACCCAATCTGAAACTATATATATATATATAGAATATAGAGATATATAGAGATCTATATATAGATAGATAGATAGATTTACCAATATATATAGATAGTATAGAGATAGTATATATAGTATAGATCGATATATGACCATATATATATTTACCATATATATATATATATATATATATATATATTTACCATATATATTTACCATATATATATATATATATATATATATATATATATATATATATATATAAATTGATATATATATCAATTTATACAACATATATATGCAATTATACCACACACAAAATGAAATGGAAATATAGGACATATATATTCAAATATATCACATAAATAATATTCATAAAACATTATTCAAATAATTAATGAATAGTTCATTGGTGGTTTAAGATTACTTAATTCCATAAATATTCTTCATTTATACTCAAAATATATATGAATAATTCATGGGTGGTTTCAGAATCTTAAATTAAAAAAATAATCATAAAACGTTCATAAAAAAATATTTTATGAATAGTCCATGTGTGGTTCAAGAATATTAAATTCAAAAAATATCCTTAATTTATTTTTAAAACATTCGTTCTTACTTACGTTTGTTTGCAATTTCTTCTGTTTAATGTCAGACTTCGAATTATATTCCAATGATTTTATGAGTTGTCTATACAGGTCTGTAAAACATCCATGTTATCGATAACATAGGAATAAATCACATGGCAAGCTGTGAAAGAGGAACACAATATTCGTATTTAAATAAACATTTGCTAACACATACAAAACTATTCAAAACTACCGTTATTATCATTTATTTTAACAACGTCCCGTATCGTCAACAAACTGTGAAAAGACGCCGTAACCGTTGTAGTTATGACGCCGTATCGCGTTGTCGTACAGACGCACCTCTCATTGTAACGTAGATCAGCAGGAGTGAGATTACTCAAGTAGAACGTCAATTAATGATGTTTTGAATAGATTTACCGATAGCATTCGCAGTGTTGCGGACCCATTATTTTGTAGATCACGTGTTTATAATACTAACCCTAGTTTAACCCATTTTTATACCGACATTGATAGTAGAACACCTTATCACGCCGGGTAAGTGGATACTTTGATAACAGAAGGCACTTCGATACCAGATAACAACAAAAGCCACGCGCGAGAGTTGAGTTCTTCAGCTTTTTAGCATATATGTTCAGTTCATTTGGTTTTCAGACAAGTAACATTGTTTGGTCGATTAATGGTATAGTACTTCGTATTGCGGAGCAAGAAAGTCGTGAAAAAAGTGGATTATAAAAAAAGAGATAAAGTTTCATCGATAATCGTCATGATTTCGATGATCAGTACGTATTTCAACAAAATAAAAATACTTGGAAATAAATCAAGAACGTGCCAACTAATCGAAATAAAAGATCAATATGTCCATCAATATTACAACATGTTAAATTTTAGTTGAATAACGTATTTGAGGAAATTCAAATGTTTTAAGAGTCGGATGCCAAAATTTCATGGACACTTCTTTTACCGATCATCTCAAAGACAATGGCATTTCGATTCCAGATAACTCGACACTTCTTACCAGATATAACACAGAAATGCAGAATTCGCTGTGGAATACTGCTATAGTAAGCAGGCAATAAATAAAAATGTATGTACTGACGTAAATTAAAGACGAATTACCGAAACATGTTCTTATCCCTTTGGAATGTGATAATAAATGGAAAGGGAAGTGTAAAGGTAAGAGCTTCCTATAAGTAGAGCTCAATATAAAGGGAGTTTTCCAATCTCTTTTAAATTTTGTGGCTACGCACTAGTATCGTCTTCATGATGCGATTCTAATGAGCACCAATGACAAAGAATTTTATGAGGTGCATTGGCCGCATTAAGACCCCTTGTTCCCCTTATCTAGATTCCTACTATTAGTTCAATTGAACACATTCGTGTAAATCCACATGATCCGTTGAATTTTCAATTCTCTTAATCTCAATTTACCACTTAAAGACAAGTTTATTATTTAGACAGTTATTTTCGGTCTTCACTTGAAATATATTACTTCAGAAATAAGCATTTGAATGTTATTAAAAATATGCACTTATAATATTAATAATATAAATTAATAGTAATAAGATTTTTGAAAACGAACAACGCCATTGGTTATATTTTACATGTGTATGTAATTACGTTATGCATTGACAATGCAAAATGATTCGTACTTCAAAATGTTTGGTAAGAATAGCCATAATATGCATAAATGCATTTCGGGTGGAAGATAAAACTCGGTTATCCGAGTGCCCAATTTGTTGAAAGTCTCTGTTATCCGAAGTGCCCTATATCGGGAATCAAATATCCGCAACTTCATGAATACCACATATTAAAACATGCTCTATCTTCGTTTATATTTAATTGAATACTATCAAAATGTCAGTATTTGAAGCACAGTGATTACTCTACATGCAGAAATATGAAACAAATTCTTGCAATATTTCTAAGTAGTCTTATTTTGTTGAAATGTTTACTCTTTATCCAGTTTATGCTGTTATCCGACCGATTTTTCTATTTTTAGGGGAAAAATCTTCCATTCTTCCGTGATGTTCTTCTTTGCAATATAAAAGGATACACCATTTATAAACTCGACCATGCGCCTTGTCTAAAAAAACTAATATTTATAATATAACTTTTAAAAAACCTGATGAACTTACCTCTCGCGCGTGGCTTTTGTTGTTATCTGGTATCGAAGTGCCATCTGTTATCAAAGTATCCACATACCCAGCGTGCTTATGGAATAAACTAGCCTGTCTCCCACCTTGTTGAATATACTTTCGCATGCACGGACTACTTTTAATTCTACCACTGAATGATTATTCATAACAAATCTCTAGAGTCGAAAAAACTTTAGCTTAAAAATTATACGACCTTCATCCTTTAAATCTAGATTAAGGACATAAGTTTTCGCCATCCGTATAATGAATCAGCTGATTGATGGCGTCATAAAATGACATACTTGTTGCGTCATTTTGTGATGTCATCTTTTGGTGTACACGAAACTAGTAATACTAGCAGTGTGTAAACACCGGTCTTACTGACCTGTGTACTAACGCAAAAGGAATTGTGGGTAGCACTTCTTATACTAGTGAAAAGTGGAAGAAGGTCATGTAATCGTGCTTCTGATCATCGCTATCAGTCTTAATAGAGATTCAAAATCACATTTAAACATAATTAAATAAGATTTCTTTAAACCACATTCCGTTTTAAACATACAATAAAAGACGATTTTTCTTTCACTATTAACATTTTCATTCCTACGCAGAACTACTTTGGCGGAAGCATAATTCCCCAAACCAGGGGAATGTGATGCGTCTTAGCATAGAGGTGACAATAACGTAGTGACGTCACCATCTATGTATAGAATAGTAATACAAGAAGTGGTCGATTTCTGGGAATAAAACATCGAAGACGTGCATTTTTTTCGTGTTCATGTATCGTGGATGTTATTATGAAAAAATGCATATTCTATGGGCTACTTACCTCAGATGGAACCGGTGAGACGAAGGATTTAGATCTACATGTAGATCTAGCTTACTAGTATTCGTGTCATTGACTTTCAGAATGTGCGCGTGCCTATTTGGATGTAAAAGTGTGTGTGTAGAGTATAGTGATGAGTGTGTATTTTGGTTCAGTAGTCTATTCGAATTGTTTTGCTTATGGATGTAAGTAAACGTTAGGGTATTTTCTTTTAAGAATACACATTTTCTTTGTTATTTTATCAAAGAAAGTATATTCAGTAAGAATTACCCGTTTGCAACAAGTGTTTCAAAGCTTAATACTAAAATAATTATTACGGATAATCTTGTGTTCCGGTCGCAAACTACACGATGTGAAGGCTAGATCTAGACGCCATCAAAATCTGCGGCGTCCATGAACAAATTAGGCGAGTATAGTGTTTTTGATAATTTATGTATAGAACAACTCTGTGTGTAAATCTACATGTATGTTGACATCGACATCATTTTGTTAGGAGCTATCGCCGCCATATTGGATTTCGAAAATTTTCTTTCGAAAATAAATTGAATAAAATCTTCTTTTCGCGGTCGTAATGTGTTACAATTTGCATGCTGCGTAAAATTGAATCGAGGCATATGGTGATTTTTTTCTCGTTTTACATATTTCTTGTGAAATTTATTAAGACTATTTTGCGTACCAGAACAAATACATTCTATGAGTGCGTTTCACTAACATAGCGTATATTTACGCATCTCTAAGTTTACGCACAGAGTTTACGCCGAATGTAAATTAATGCGTACGCCGTTTAACTAAAATGTGCGCAAATTTTAGGCTGCGTGTAAGTGTTGTTTAGCCTGTCAGGTGCGCGCGGACGCTTAAGAAAGTAATCGTCTGCAAAAGTATCTACTGTAAAGCGAGATAATACGATATTTTACATGTGTTAAATTGTAATATATTAATAAGATATGTCACAATAACACAAAATAGGCAATACAAAGTATACATTGAAGACGAATTTCATAACATGCAGCAAAGACAAATTAGCGCCCGAGCCGATATTGCCGAATGTATTTCGTACATATTTTCCTACAATAACCGAAGCATTCGTCTTTTTAGTTAGTTTTCGTGTGTCGTATGAATAGATATCGTTGAAGGAATTTGAAATAAACCGTTAAACTAAATTTAGATTCAAATCGTACATGCATGATATACATGCTGGCGAATTCGTTTGTACAGCCTGGTTTAGTTAGCATTTTTCGACATATGTTCTTCTTAACTTTTATTTTAATTTATATAAAACTATATGTTTAATAAGTTTTTTACACATTTTATATTAATTAATAAATATTTGACAAGATCGTATATACTCGCTGTAAACAATCGTTACAATGGACGTGAAAACGAAGAAAAAGAAAACGAATTGGTCAAAAAACGAGTTTGAAACGCTCGTTTCCGAGTATGAAAACAAGTTTGACGTGCTCGAGGGTGATCTGTCCGTTTCCCTCACTGGTTCGGACAAACGAAAAGCCTGGTAAAGCATAATGGAATGGACGCGT
Organism: Dreissena polymorpha; assembly: GCF_020536995.1. Lineage (NCBI taxonomy): Eukaryota > Metazoa > Mollusca > Bivalvia > Myida > Dreissenidae > Dreissena > Dreissena polymorpha. Next base: position 97,752,325 of record NC_068355.1, on the reverse strand, counting down.
AAGTGGTTGAACATGCAAAGCCTCAGATTTATCATTTCAACACAAAAATTCAAGAAACAAACGAAAATTCAGACATTAATTTAGATATAAACTTTTTAGTAACTGATGATCGATCAATTTTTCTGAAGCCCCTTTTTGAAATTAAACTGATACAATTTAAGCATGTAGTGTCATTGCTAAATTTAAGTTACAGTGTTAAATCTGTAAACATGTATTTATTATTTATCGTTTGTATTTTTTCATTTTTGGAGCTTATAACTGGTGCTGGTGGTAATAGTATAACATGTTATGAATGTTTGCTAGACTGATATTGCATTTTCTAGTGAAAATATATTTGCAACTCAAAAATCTGCGTATCAATACAATTCTGTATACTGCAGTTTTGAAACATCATCATGAACACAAGCAATCACGTTTGATCATAATAGGGATATAAAATACGTGCGTAAACTAAATTAAATGTATTGATTTATGGTATCATAAAATGCTAGATTTGTAACGATCATTATTACTAGTAAAGAGTTTTCAATATTGATATACATGCAAAGACAGTTCAATTTGCAATATATGCAGGTACCGGATGCACGTTTTTTTTATTTGAATGTTCAAATTTATTAATATTTTCATTCATTGTAAACGAAACGAAAATTCATTCAGTGTAAAATACAAAAAAAAAATATATTTGAAGATTGCGCTTTTTAGGGCTTTGTTTTATAACTGATTAAATGCACCTCTTACACTAAATTTCGATTGCTGATAAAAAATAACACTATCGCATCCACACCAATCATAATTATAATCAAATTGTTAAATGTTTTATAATTTTTGAAATATCATTTATTACAGTCTTACTTTAAGAAAGAAAACGGGTATTTATATTTTTGTTTTGTGAAATTGTCAGTATTTTGTCTACCGACGACCTTTACTCTGAAAATATGTAAATGGCCGCGATCGAGAGGTGTGACGGCCAATCGATTTTTAGTAACGGAAAACCCCTCTTGTGACGTCACGCCAAAACCTCCTATATAATGCCCTCCGGCGACAGACGATACCTTTCAACGATTTCCTTTTCGCTTATAACTCAGTCACAAATAGACACCGATCACCGTCCGATCAGCGGCCGACGTATTTTCCGTCATCGTGCTGGCGACCGGCCAATGATCGCACGGAAACCGGGTCAATTTGTAGCATTTGTAGATTAATTTTAAGTCTCACTTAAAATTTTAACCGACGTCGGACCCGGGAAGGAATCGAGTTGAGATCGAAACAAGATCGGACGATCAACGCACGGGTATTGCCCGGCGATCGCCCGACATCGGATGCAATGAATGTGTATCGGCAAAAGTAAAGGTATTTTCCAGAGGCATATACATCGGCCGGCGACTGGCTGATTGCCGGAGGACCTCCGCACGATGCCCGACGGACGCCGGACGATGCTCGTTATGATACACGTACAATGAATCCGATGTCGGGCGCACGCCGGGCGATAACCGTTCGTTGCTCGTCCGATTTGTTTTCGATCTCAACTCGATTCCTTCCCGGGCCGCATGTCGGGTAAAACAAACTGTGATATAAAATATTAATACGGACGTCGCCCGATGCTAAAAAATGTTGCTCGGATCGAACACCGAAAGCGCTCGCCAAGGCTCGCGCTCTCGGCGTTCTAAGCCTCGCAACATAAACATCTCTGTATTCAACGCTTACCTAGTATTCTCTATTTATCCCACTTTTACAGAGAATTCGGTTGATTAAAGCCGTGTTTATTAAATTTCGGCTATAATCAACGACACGGCTATAATCAACGGCACGAAATGACGTCATCAACTGCCGAACCGGGACTACTTTTTCCCACGCACCTCGTCACCTGCATTTGCCAAGTGCATCAATAATATAAAATCTCAAATGTTTGTTAATGACCCAAAAACAATTAAAAGTAGTAAAAAAACGTGTTTGTTGTCATTTATTGTCATTAAACTTCTAGTATAAGGTAAACTTAACACTATGCTGCAAATAGGTTCTGTTGGCGTTTCTCCCCTTTGACGGACTCAATTCCAGTTGCTCCCCTTTGACTATAGAAGACAATCGTCTGCGAAATTGTAACACCTCAAAATGTTTGATGAATTTAACAAAGCCAATTTCTCATTAATTTGGTATGAATTAAATAATGAAAATGAGCAACAAGCAACTGAAACAATGGAATTAACACTAAGCCAGTTCCAGGAACAATATGGGTTTGATCCATCTATTTTGTTTACAAATGAGATTGAATTGACAACTGAGATTGAAACCAGCCCCAGTAGTAACTTCGGTTCTGATGCACCATCCAGTAGCAATGCCATCCCCCAAACTTTAAATCCTATTCCAGACATGCCTGACAATAAAGAGTTCTAAGATGTTAACCTCACTGATGTTGGTGATTTCATTGTCCAAAAGGAAAATAAAAAGACCGTAGCGAAGACCTTGTCTGAAATAAACAAATTTAAAGGGTTTCTAATGTCAAAAGCTGAATCAAAAGAAATCCACCACATAGAACCAACTCTTCTTGATGAGTATTTGGCCACTTTCCTCTTGTCCCTAAAAAAGTCAAATGGCACAGATTTTGAATCATGTTCCCTCCGTTGCATCATCGCTAGTGTTGGCAGGTACCTGAAACGACATCGCTATGGATGTTCAGTCATGACAGGGACTGAAGCCCAATTTGCACTCACAATGGACACCTAAAATCCAAAGAAAAAAGTATCGAGAAACAAGTTTAATTAAGATGAACGGTTATAACTAAAAGAAATTGTCAAAATAACATATTGTATCATTTATGACAAAATTGGGATAGTATGTACGAAACTATTACGCTGGCGACATAAAGTTGCAATAAATAAATAAACGTCGAAAAGTCACATTAGCTATAATACTGTAAGCCTACGAAAGATAGCAGAGGCGTATCCAGAAAATTTTCAGAGGGGGTGGGGGGGGGGGGGCTCAACAGGGGAGGGTGCGGGAGGGGTGTCCCCTACCGTCGTCGAACTTTTTTTGAAATGGCACCTTGAAATGATGCGAATTCCTGCTATCTAATCAGCATTTTGCATGATAAAAGTGCATGTAAAACAAATAAGAACTTGAGTTCACACATCAAGTGTGACAGACACACGGACAGACAGACAAACAGGGGTAAATCAAATGTCTCACAAACCACTAAAGTGGTGGGAGACATTATCTTTATCTATAACTTTTTTAACAGAGTTAGATGGGTGGACCTCGTATTTAACCTTGTTGGATATCCTACTAGGTCAACTAAGGTACAACATTATAATGTTGGCGCCATGTCCATATGAATGGAAAGCAGGCACACAGCGGAAAACCTGTCCTGACCCATTGATGATCTTAGTTTTGTCTTAACAAGTCCTTGGGCACTGATACTCCTTTCACACTCGCATGATGTGACAGGGAACACACATGATATGGACAAAACAGTGTAAATGATGTGATATAGCTGGGAATCACAATGTGCAACAGAGCCATGAAGGGTAGTAGGTGGGTTGTGTACACCCTTCCACCTAGCCTGCCATATAAAGTGCAACTCAGCAGGCAGGGACTGAGGGGAAGGGAGATCATCATTGAACCATTCAAGGTCACTAGCACTTACAGGAGAGGAGCACATTTGTTCAGGTATAAACTTCAATCCCATGGCTGCCTTAGTCTGCAAATAACTGAATTGGGTGTCCATTTCGTTCACAAAAGTGTCAACAAAGAGAGTCGTTAGGTTTCTTGTGTAGTTTAATTTGGGTGTTGCTGCTTTCACGCTTTTAGAAAATGATTTAGTTTCATATAGCAAAGTAATTCTTCATTTTTGAGTCTTTTTAATTTCAAAAACTATGGATGAACATCAAAGCAGTAAGCCCGATTTGTAAAAAAAATAAAATAATAATTGCCATTCATTAAGTGTGCAGTTGAATTTCACTGGCAATAACTTGTTACTCAAAAGGATTATCACTCTAAAGAGCTAAAACCAATTAAATTCATCAAAAAAAATACCGAAAAAATAATTATGATTGTCCATTGCTTTCGTCTAAACTCTTTAATTGCTACAACTTGAAATATTGTTTTTCACAAGTCTCATGTGGCAGCCACTTGCAAACATTTACCTATAGCTAAATGTATGGATGAATTTCATTAGCTGAATGTATCTTCTTCAGCCAATCAAATAGCGCAGTTTATTACTTACAGTCAATGTAGCGTGCACTTCTGCTGACGAAGGTTAGATCGTCTCTGTATACATGCCTGGGGGCTAATCACACAAATCGACAGCTGTTTATGGCTTAATTAGGGGCATATGACAGTAAATACACAAGTGGATCGAAACTGTAAGGGGCTCATTTTTATTAAAAATCGTGTCTAGCCAGCCAGCTGGGGGGCTTTAACCCCCTAGCCCCCACCTAAATACGCCTCTGATAGAACACATAAAAATTTATTTGAATTAAAAAATATTGTCAAAAAGTTAAATGAAACAGTATAAGAAATATAAATCACCAATTTAGGGTTAGGGAAACCGTCCTAGGGCGGCCCATCCGCTCAGTGATACCGACATCGATCTGCTCTGGGAGAATAGTCGAATCGGTTTCTTTCTTTGCTTAATATGGAACCTAGAAATGAAGAGTACAATCAGGAAATATTTTGTTGGTGTAATCAATAGAGAAACAAGCATACCATAGATTTTAAGGATTTGCCACCTTGACAAATTTGGGAATCTTGCCTAATTTGCATAAATCCTAAATGGCCGCCGGTCACTAAATTGAAAATTTAGACTTTTATACTTTTCAGTGAATATGGCATGTGAGGTGTCTTTTTGGAGGTTTTAAGGTATGCTGAGTTCATTTCTGATGTATTTAAAATGATCGGGACTGTCAATGACAAAAATAATAGTCCAAAAATGGCTGTTGAAAGCCATTTTCGGATCTTTTTTACAGTAACATTACATGATTATACCGCATAGTGATTGATATTGCAAAATGTACGCATTTCGTATGCGTGTGTTCTTAATCCATGCTGTACCTTAGAAAATGTGCAAGGAATGACAATATACTGAGTATTCTACAAATAAATCAAAGGAACCACCATACTATATCAGATGTCAAAGATACAAATTCGACATGGCCGTCAATCTGACATGACCTTAATCGTCTCCCATTTGAGTCTCGCTACTGACCACTGGATATTGCCATAAGTATTCAATCCTTTGTATAATTCAAATTGCATTCCGTTTATAATGCCATAAAAATATGGAGCCTCCCTCAATAATTATTTTCAAAACCCAAAATACAATGAATGCCACAACATGACCACCATACTTTGTGAAGCCCCTAGCGATCATGATCAAAGCTTCTATTGACATTTCGTCTGCTTATCATCTGGTTATAAAAATGGAGTTTTATGGATAAAAGGTAACCTTTAAACATTCTTCATTAAGCAAAATCCAAAATATGGATTAAAGATTAATTTAGAAGAAAAAATAATTTTCACATGTTTTCGCGCAATTTATGTTTTAAGTTTAGTTTATGTTTAGTTTAGTCATGTCTCCATATTATGAACCCAAAATTTAAATATATATATATAGACGATTGTATTCAATTATTATATGAAGTTTCCATTTATATTTTTTATGAAAATTATGTAACATCGCAAAAAATATAATTAGGATTTTAAACAGGGTCCTGTATAATTTTAAAACCTCGGAAGCTCAAAAGTGACATGAAAATTAATTGGCTTTCTTTTTGTAAAAGTTGGTCGCCTTGTAGAATGAATGCTTTGTGTGAACATGCAGTTGCCAACAAAGAACAACTGTTAATACATATCAATCCTATTTTCAGTAATCCACAGGCCATGAAGTGGGAGGAGTGGCCCTTTTACAAAGCTGCTAGCAGCTGAGAGAGTAAAGCATACGCTATCTAAACACAAAAGAGTCTGGCTAATCCATGATGTCAAGTTGTATACTGACAGTCTGCAACAGGACACCGGGACGTCTGGAAACAAAGGCATCAGAATCAGTACATACGTTATTAAAGAGTGCTGTAGAAAGACATGATTGTGAAATTCGTGACAGAGTACACGCTATTCTAGATGCTGAAGGAGAAAAGGCAACTGTTACAAACCATCATAATTGCCATTGTACTTACACGTCGAAGGGTCACATTAAGAGATATCTTGGGAATAAAAGAAAAGACGGCGCACTTGACTATGATGATGCGCCTGTAGTAAGGAGACGTAGATCACAAGAAATAAATTTTGACTTTAAAACACATTTTTCACTTTGCAGTAAAGTTATCCACTGCGAAAAAATCGCACTCAAAGACACAATACGCTTCGAAGACATTATACTTAAAATTTGTTCGGAACGGAGAGATGAACTTAGGCGAGAGGTGGAGTTACGATGTCACGGTGTACAGGACTTAGCTGCAGAGGAGGCACAGTACCACCTTAGATGCTTGAATTACTTCAGAAAATTACCAGGTTCCTCCTTAGATTAACAGAGCGAGTGTGGCGATCAAGATATCGAGCTTCTTCTGCAAGAAATGTATCGAGATCAAAAGTTGAAAACGTGGACATCAGTCGAGCCTTGGTGGGACGTTGACTGGCAAACAATTGAATTAATTATTAATTGCAAATGTTCTAGAGCAGCTAGGAGACAAAGCTGTAGTTCTTAGAATAGCTGGTTGTGCTTCCATTGTTGGAATGCGTGACTCTGTGAGAAAAATCGTTAAAATTTCGGAATGTAAAGATGGTGAAGCCAATGAAGATGTGACTGTTCAAAGGATAAAGACCGAAGCATGTGGTATCTCGTACAAAAACAAGGACTATGACCTCAGTGAATTTACAACTGACAAAATAAGAGAACAGACAAGCAGTACTTTGTTACGGTTTATTTCTAAACTAATATCCAACGGAAAAATCACAAAGTTTTCCATGAGTCTCTCGCAGGTAATTCAATATTGCATCACAAAGCGATATAACCAAAGCACTCTTGGTATAGTAATAAAACTGAACCATAAGTTTAGAAGCAGGAAGTTGATTGATACCCTGAACGCACATGGATATACAGTGACATACGAAGAAACATTGAATTTCCGTAAGTCAGCTGCAAATATGTCAGCGAAAACAAAGCAACTCTTCATCTGATGACTGGACTTTCTAGAAGAATAGGGCCAGTGTTTGGATAGTATGATAACTTTGACCTGACCATATCCACCCCAACTGGACGACGCGAGGCCCATGCCATGGCAACAGAGTTTCAAGTTCACCCGGCAGGCATAGTGCAAACCACTGAAAGTAACAACAGCATGATGTCTCTGACGATTCAACGTCTAACTGCTAAACAGTTAAGACATGTTGAGAGTTACAATACATTGAAACTACTGCACTATACTGGTCCTAAGAAGGTTTTACTACCAAAAGTACCCTCTTCAGATAACAGTGTGGAAAACTATGCTGATCTAAAAGAACAACATGACGACTTGCCAGGTCGACTTTGGTTATATTGATGTTATAAAACTTTTAGATTTGCAATTCAATGTGAATTAAATTTTTATTAAAAACGCGACACTCTTTGTCACAGAACAATATTCTGATTTTTAAAAATGACAATTTGATTAGCGGTTATTTTTGGAACCCGGAGTAATACACTGACCTTGGTTACACTACAGTCGAAATAAAAAAGTTTACTGAATAAAAAAGTGGGATATATAGAATAAAAGGTTAGTGTTGATTATAGATCAGGTTTATCATGCTCGCCACGAAAACGAAAAAGCACTCGCCAAGGCTCTTGCTTTTTGTTGTCTAAGCCTCGCATGATAAACCTGATCTATAATCAACACTAACCTAATATTCTCTATATACTATTTTACAGCGCGTTCATAATACAGGACCAACGTATTCATAAATATTTAGTAAAATATAATTTTATGTTTGCAAACCACACCAGAACATAACAGCCTTAACTTATTTATGCCTAGCGTCTAGAAAAAGGCCTTGACAAACAGCGTAGACCCAGATGAGACGCCGCGTAATGCAGCGTCTCATTAGAGTCTGCGCTGTTTGCTTAAAATAATTTCTGTGAGAAATATTCTTAATATAGAAATAAATATACCAGACATCCCTAATTTTTGGAAATAAATAGATCCAATTTAGAAGAATTGGAGAGTCCACTAGGCATATATGGGTTAAACATGCTTCTGTCAAAGTTTGCGTACTTATACTTTGCGTTTCATGGCACATTTCTTTAGCTCTAATTTGCCGTTCTCGATGTTGGGATCTGAATTTTAGATTTTTACCGAATGTCATTATCTAATGACGATATGAGTCGCGTTCTGAGAAAACTGGGCACAAGGCATGTGCGTAAAATGTCGTCCCAGATTAGCCCGTGCAGTCCGCACAGGCTAATCAGAGACGACACCTTCCGCTTAAAATAGATTTTCGGTATAAAGGGACTTTCTTAAAACGAAAATTACCACTTAAGCGGAAAGTGTCGTCCCTGATAAGCCTATGCAGACTGCACAATCTAATCTGGGACATCACTTTACGCACATGCATTATGCCCAATTTTCACAGAACAATACACATATGGTCATCAAACAATTTACAATCTGTGACGAATTTCAGTGCACGTTTGTTAATCATGAGTTCTAGATTGGATGATGTAAAACCAGTTGTGGCTTGGATAAAATCGAATCGGGACAAAGTTGACCCAAATATTGATTTGATGGCATAAAGGGAGTTGTTGAAGATTACATTCTGCACTCGTTTACATGACCAGAGTGTTATATGATCTGATAGCGACGTAGCTGTTTATTTGGCTGGACTGTTGATAACTAACTGTAACAAACCTTACCGAATAAACATTTAATATATTGATAGAACATCGCAAGACCTTTTTAACGCTATGAATAGCACATATACCCACCACAATGACAATGATGTCAACAAATATCATCGTAGGAGTATCGGTGCCCATTTCGTTTTTCTTGTGGGTATACTCAGCAAAAACGATATAAAGAAATAAGTCACCATAGCATTCAGTATTTAATTTCATATTTTTTCTTCCGTGTTCAAATTCTACCAGTCACTTTAAAGACGGTGACAATATGCATATTTCATTAACGCATGGATCTTTCATACTTGGTGACTCGTGTGCTTTTCAGTCTTAAAGTCTAAGAACGTTTTTCAATATGTTCTTGTACGGATGTAATTTTGCATTGCACACTTTTACTTGACCGTTTTCTTTATAAGGGGAGTCCTTTTCACATAATTATAAATATACACTGATTTATAAAATGAAATATCTTGGGAAAAATGTGTCATTTTCAACGGCGGTAAATATAAAGATGAAAAAAACAAACTCGAGCTCGTCTTAAACATGCAATGCTATCTTCTGTTGTGTCATTAAATAGAATATTAAAAAAACATAATACACACTGGGACAAACGTAATCATTAAAAGAGAACTGTTTATAAATTTGAAAATATGAAGTGTATCGTGATGCTTTCGTATAGGTCAACATCAGTGGAATAGATAGAACCCGGGTTTCAAAATCGTGATTGCCTAATCAAGAAATTGTTTTGCAGCACCACTTACTGACCCTGTCGTCATATCATCAAAAACCTATAAAAGACGTTAACATTCGGGATAATTAGCATTAAATCGTCTTAGACAAAGGATCTCACGTTGTCAGCATGCAAGCTCTGGTCGCCTTCATCTCTGCCATTGTGGTGTGCCACGTGAGTGAAACACATTTTGATTTATAATTTTAGTAGTGCTTTGGGTGAACATGAATTGTGTCACATCCTTACATTTTCATATGCAATTAACGGGCATGTTTCCTTTTTTGATAATCATGCTTTAAAAAAGGAATCAGTTTGAAATTTTAAAACGAAAAAAATCGTATCTTATTTTAAAAATTATACAAAATTTGAGGAATGAGATAATATACAAGATCATCGCAACTGTGTTTGGCGTACATATTAATGTTATGCATACATTTAAATAATTCAATTTGGAATTCCTTGTTTACATCAGTGTTCCGTTGTATTCGTTGTTTTGAATCGTCGCCCTTAAACATTTATCAATGACAATTAAACGCTTTGCAAAGATGCGAAATCACGATATGAGAACACGACATAGATGCTAGATCGTTATTCATATATTCATAAGTATCATTACGAACTCCAATTGAAATGTCGTTTCCTCGTATCTTGACATCACGTTATCGCATCGTGATTGTTCTCCTTCGTAGTGTGCCCTCATGATTTCGATCTTGTAATCCATGGGTAAATAAACCTTCATACAACACAGCTGTGTGTTGACCATTTACAATCCCCAAAAGTGTGCGTTCTTGTGTAGTATGTGGACATATCTTGATCCTTTACAAGGCCGCCACCACCCATCGTCCCCACACCACCGAAAGTCACCACGGCCACATTGGCTCGACTGATGCCCATTCAACTCACGAGCCCCATGAGTACGAGACCGTATCGTTTCAGTTCCAGGGTGTGACGGTAGGTTACAAACACTTGGAATGTGCTCAAGTCTTGATATAATACAAATAAAAACTTTTGCCAACTTGAAGATAAATCCGGAGAAAGGCTGATAGTGCAGCAGTTTGATTTGATCCAAACGGTGAAGTCACTGCAGTTGTTCTATGTTGTGCAATTACAAGATAGAGGGGTTTCGCTGATGTTAGTTTAAGATCGTAGAGCATGTAACCATTTCATTAGTGATCACATTAACAAATATTCATAAGCGGATGAGCCATGCATGAAACTATTTGCTCAATAGGACCTCTCATCTAATAATAAGAGGCCGTACTGTGAAGTCAATACTTGTTCTGTTTATTTTATGCTTCTATTATGCGCAAAATATGCATGCCAGAACATGTCGCGTACGTTTACATCATTAATTATTACGTCATATATCACATTGAAATAAACACAGTGTTTAATTTAATATATTTAAATGTGTTGAATAGTATTAACAAAATTAACAAATGTTCAGTTCCACTCAGCAGGTGACTCAATGCATGAGCTTAAAGCTAGACTTAGTATCGCAATAAGATTATTTGTTGTTTGTTAACCCATTTATGCCTAGTGGACTCTCCCATTCTTCTTAATTAAATCAATTTATTTCCAAAATTAGGGATATCTAGTTTATTTATTTCTATATGTAGAATATTTCTTTCAGAAATTCCTTAAAGCTAACAGCGCAAACCCTGATGAGACGCCGCATCATGCGGAGTCTCATCTGGGTCTTTGCTGTTTGTCAAGGCCTTTTTTCTAGACGGCAAATAATCCTTTTAGCGTATAGGTTCAATTAATCCATGTTAATGTTAAGCATGAATCTTACCGATGGCTACGTGCATATGTTTATGAAATGACCTGTTAACATAAGCACTTGTTATGTGTACAGTTTAGCTATAAGTCTGTGCAGTTCCTCTTCCTTAGAACTATTTCTAACCATACACATTAAATATATGTATCAGAAGAATTTATCAAAAGTAAATAACCTATACACATGTATTAAAAAAAGAAACATACACTGGACGCGAATTAACAATCAGTTCTTTACTTAAGAACTAAACCTAAGAACTCTTTACCAATGAATTCTTTATTCTGTTCTTTTCTAAGTAGGTCGATTCTTTATCGGTATTCACCAAAACTATTTTAGCGTTCTTTACAAAGAATTATTTGTTATTGATGTAAGCGACAATGGTACACGGAATCGAAAACGCATTGAAAATCGGAACCGTTTTCGTGTCTCGTGCCCGAGACAATATAAATCCTTAATAAAAAAACAAAAAATCTTCATAACATCGCTAAATAATTATCCCTAAATTTCAATATTTGTAAATTGCACCACAGAGACTTTATATTCCATCATGCATAAGCTTAAAGGGACCGTCAAAAAGCTTGACAAAAGAAAGAAAAGCTATAAAATATCGATTTTTTTTACAAAAATAAGTTTAGTTTGATTAAAATATCACGACTGGTATATTACATTACATGACAAAAGTTCATTGTTTCAGTATATTCGGAAATAAAATGTCGCGATGTGAAATCGAAAGAACATCGCAAAAATAGGTAACATAGCAATATACACACTATAAATAACGCAGGTAGATTGATCATTATATATATATATATAATATATACAATTCACTACGCATGTACAATTTGCATTCATAGGTTTACCAAGTGACGATGATGATCTACTTGCGTTATTTATAGTTAACTGGTAGTTACCTGGTGCACTTACTCAGTTAAATTTTATTACCGAATATACATAAAATATAGAAATTTAACAACTTTCTCAAGTAGATCTAATATAATATACCAGTCGTGATATTTTAATCAATATAAAATAATAATTGTAAAAAATACGTTATTTTAGAACTTTTTATCCCGTCAATCTGGTTGACGGTTCCTTTAAAAAAAACTCATAATGCACATATTCCCATTTAGAATGTTTCTATATTACCACATAACTGTATATGAGCCTTGCTCTGGGAACACGTGGTTTAATGCATTTGCGTAAAGTGGTGTCCTTGATTAGCCTGTGAGGTTTGGAATTTCTCGGAAAAAGGTCTCGTCTGAATGAACAATCTGTTTGGGTGGAAAGCGCCGTCCCTGGTTAGCCTGTGTGGACTGCACATGCTTATCTGAGATGACTCTTAACACACCAGAATACAGTCTCGTTTTCCTAGATTAGGGCTTAAATGAGCTGTACTTTTTTATTACAGGGTCACCTCCTTGTAACGGTGCAGGCCGACAAGACAACGTTCAGCTGCTACATCGGCACCCTCACTGACGCTGAGCATGCGCAGATCCACACCGACGCCGGCATGAGGGCCGTCGAGGTAGGCGAATGAAATAAAATGGACTTAATTATGGTATCGTCGTTTACCAATATTGCCTTCTCTTGACAGACATAACGAGGAAATCACACTGTGTATAAAACAATACAATAAAATTAAGTAATATTTAGCGTCATGCTAAGATATAACTACTACTACTACTACTTCTACTACTATTACTTCTACTACTACTACTACTACTACTACTACTACTACTACTACTACTTCTACTACTACTACTTATACTACTACTACTACTACTACTACTACTACTACTACTACTACTACTACTACTACTACTACTACTACTACTACTACTACTACTACTACTACTACTACTACTACTGTTGCTACTACTACTACTACTACTACTTCTACTACTACTACTACTACTTCTACTACTACTACTACTACTACTACTACTACTACTACTACTACTACTACTACTACTACTACTACTACTACTACTACTACAACTACTACTACTACTACTACTACTACTACTACTACAACTACTACTACTTCAACTACTACTACTTCTTCTGCTACAGTAACTACTACTTTTTCTTCTTCTTCTTCTGATATTTTTTGTTGTACCATCGTACATAAATAGTCATACCTGTTTCAGTTGTGACTTCTCGCCCGGCTTTCAAGCGCAACCTTGGTAACGGACTCGACGACGCTGGACCAACATGACGTTAAAGGGTGCGGTACTCATGGCAGCATAGCAACTACTTTTTATACCATCACGGCCTGATTCGACTACAACAACAATGAAAGTCACAACAGTGTATTGTTAATTTGGAATCGATTTTTGTTTTGTCTTCAACAGAAATCGCAAAATTGTAACAACTTTCTTTTGATAAAGACGTAAAATATACAGTCAGCGTTGTGTTTATCGTGATTTTGTTTCCAACTCAATCTGAAACAATCAAATATTTTATAATTTTATTGGCGTACATTGTTTAAGAGGTATATATTTTTATTAATTAAATTGATGTCGAATGGAGAATTAATTTTCCTGTGCGCGTGGTAACAACATTATTGTACGTCGTATGCATCATCCGCAATATAGTGTAGCGTGTAAAGAAAGTATCCTTCATATAAAAAAACAAAACCATATCTAAAGCGTGTAGCTGTGTTGTCTTGTCGTTAAGATGCAAATAAGAAACATTAGATAGAGATGTGTTTTTATAATATTTTTTGTTTGTGCCTGACGCATTTTTAGCACACATTAAACATCGGATGTTAGAATGATACGATTCGAAAACAACAACAAAATATTTATTTTCGAAATGAATAAAACTAAAAAAACAAAACAAATAATTTGATACCAAGAGTGAGCACATTTTAGACACTACCAGCAGCAAAACCCCCCAAAAACGTTGCTGTTTTTTTATGTTCGGTTCAAGTGCCTCGATTATTAACTAGTCAAATGTCATACAAAAAATCATAGCCGCCAAATAAAATAAAAAGATTTGCATTTATCATATTTAGGTATTGGTTTAAAACTGGATTCGTAGAGGTATGATAACCAGAAAAACGTGTAAGAACTGTTAGTTCAAAATTGTTTAAAAATGTATCAGGCTGAGAAGGAATATAAACCGGCTCGTCAAGCCCGTCGTTGTTTCATTCTTAACCTCACCTGCTATATTGTGAACCGATACGACAGTTGCATGTTTTTTTTCTTGAATGAATAGATATGAAAGTATTTAAACGTTTCTTAATTGTATTGTAATAGTGTTTTTTTCATGACACTAGCGCCAGGTACAAGCGAAATTACGCTATTGTATTTTTACCGTTTAATCATTCATTCAAAATTAATAATAATTGAAAGGTCATCATGTCTATAATTTTGTTGCACCTTAAAGTTAAACTGGAACAGTACAAAAACAATTCTAAATCTCTCTGGGACACACTTAAGAAGTTAGGTCTTCCCACTAAAAAAGGGAACTCTTCATCTAGTAGCATAGGGCTTCAGATTGATGGGCTAGTTTCCTTTGACAAATTTACAGTAGCTGAGAAATTTAACTCTATTTATACAACAGTTGCTTCTATTCTTGTTGAGAAACTTCCAAAAAGTTCTAATAAATATGGAAAGAATTTTGTAAGTAATTACTACGCTACTAAAGGTGTTGTGCCAAACAGTTTTTTCATTTTCCATTGTGTCTGAAAATACAATTTTAAAGCATATACATAAATTAAGTGCTAATAAGACCTCAGGTTTGGATGGCAATTCTGCTAGATTTGTTAGGGATAGTGCTCCTTTCATATCTTGTCCCCTTGCTCATATTGTTAACTTGTCAATCATACAGGTTTCTGTTCCTGATGACCTCAAGTCAGCGAGAGTTATTTCCCTCTATAAGAAAAGTGTTAAGACTGAGGTTGAAAACTACAGACCGGTTTCGGTCTTAAGTATCATCTCAAAGATCTTTGAAAGAGTAATTTATGACCAAGTTGAAGGTTACTTGAATGACAAAAAGCTTCTGTATAGCTATCAATCAGGATTTAGGCGTGGCTACTCTACAGACACCTGTCTTACCCATTTATCTGATTATATTCGTTTTAAGATGGATGAAGGTAAGATGGTTGGTATGATATTGTTAGACCTACAAAAGGCCTTCGATACCGTCAATCATAGTATTTTAATCATGAAACTTGAGGCTATTGGTCTCCATTGTGACGCAGTCAGGTGGCTCACCTCCTATCTCTCCGATCACCATCAGGTTGTTTACGTATCGGGTACTATGTCCTCCGAGGCCTCCATCTCATGTGGTGTTCCTCAGGACTCCATTTTAGGCCCCCTTTTATTTTTTAATTAACGTGAATGATATGGCCGCTGTGGTAAGAAATAAAATTGTACTTTATTCTGATGATACTGGATTCCTGGTAGCTGGTAAACACATTTCAGAAATTGAATCCATTCTTTCTAGCGATCTCGAACTTATAAGTGAGTGGTTAGAGGGCAATAAACTTTTCCTACATCTTGTTAAAACAGAATCTATATTGTTTGGCTCAAAGCCCAAACTAAGGTCAAATCCTCAGTTAAATGTCTCTTGCAATGATGTGTCAATTACTCCATCAAGTTCTGTTAAGTACTTAGGTGCTATATTGGACCAGTTCCTGTCTGGTAAAACTATTGCTAGGTCAATTATTACAAAGGCAAACTCCAGATTAAAGTTCCTATACAGAAATAGTAAGTTTTTAACATTGCACACCAGAAAACTCCTTGTCATGCCCCTTATACATTGCCACTTTGACTATGCCTGCTCTTTTTGGTACCCTGGTCTTATTCAGTCATTTAAAAAAATAGGCTTCAATCTACAAAAAACAAGATGATTGGGTTTGTTCTGAATATGGATTACAGATCACATGTTGGTCAAGAACAGTTTTCACATTAAGGTTGACTGCCTGTTTCAAAACGAGTAGAACAGATCATACTTTGTCATGTACATAAGGTTAAAATGGCCTTGCACCAGAGTATATGGGTGAGAATTTTAAGCCAGTGTCTGGCGTACATAATCGTTGTACTAGGTCTAATATGGTAGCTCACCCGAGAATCTGATCATTTTGCTGAAAATTTTACATTTGTGGACTCTGGTCGTTTTTCCATACCAAGAGTAGGAAGTTTTGGTTCTAAATCATTTACATATAATGGTATCTGTTTATGGAACAATCTTCCTCAAAACATCAGGGATGTAACTAAACCTAACAATTTCAAGGGTGCCATCAAGAAACAGTTTTTAGAGTCTTTATAACTTTTTATAGTATAATTTTTAGTATGAATTTTATGTTATGTTAAAATACTGTGATACATTTTTAAGTCTTATGATCATTAAGATGCAAGGATCTCATAATTATTCTTAAACTTATAGTATGCTACAAAGTGTGTTTATTATCTACATATGCAGTGTGTAACTTTCTTAAGCAACTTCTGTGATAATAATGAACATGTGATTATATTTGTTCATTCTTAATCAGTAATATACTTTATTAAACAGTACATATTTGATACATATACATTGTTAAATATCTAATACATGACTGTTTCATGGTAACTGCCACCAATATCAAGGACCACAATGGACATAAGTGAAAATCATTTTTTCTTTTTTGTGTTATCCTTGGTATTGTGTATGCATTCCATGGTTTGCTATGTATATTGCTGTGATAATATATTTTATATTGTCTGCATTATGTAGTAACTATGTAATGTTCATATTTTTACCAAATAAAATCAACTAACATGATATTAAGCAAATCAAAGCTCACCAGAAAAGAACAAATCATTATGACATTACGGTTAAGTAATCGTCCTCGATATTATGAACTTATTTAAAAAAGAAGATAGGCCACGTAAACCTTGTATGTAACGTTGCGTATTTTATCTCTGAAACCGCTTTAATCTGTTTTCATAAAATTAAATTCTAACACAAATACATAGAAGATGAAAAACAACCTTATGAATAATATACAGGGAGATTTGACGGCTCTGATGTCAATTTGACTGTTGTCAATTGTGCTGAACAAAATTACATCTGTGTAGATTTTCAGAAAGTAATTACGCAAAATGTATCGGAATGAAAACAATGAGAACTCGCATGAAACTGACTCGAATTTGCTCAAACATATATTTCAGTTCCACACTATTTGATCCAGAAGACATTACATTTCTATCATGTATCAATTTTTGCTTAATTCGTGAACCTTATTTGCGTATATTTCGAACGGACCACAAATTCCGCCAGTGTCAAGCTTAGTTAAGATAAAAAATGAACACGAGAATCACAACAAGACATAAGAGCACTGGGCGTTAGACGTTTAGATGGAATCACCAATGGACTAACGATTATGTTAAAGTCTGCCCATGTTAGTAGCATGGGTTTGATGGAAGGGTACATCCAAGACAGAGCACTGCTTTTATGTAAAATTCTTACCAACGGCGAAGAAGCCGTCATCAAAATGCTAAGGAAACAACATGGGCTTGTGCGATGCGATGCAAGTAATAGAAGTCACGTTTATACACCAAAAAAGTTGGCTGAAAGTAAAAAAAGACATTTGGAAAAATAGCAAACCTTTGTTGTAACATAATGTTACTGAAACAGAATAGAAGGGGGGCCCTATCAAGTGTTTTGTGTATGCTGGTATGCTGACATGCCCGATGAATGTTACTCCAACCTGATTATGAGGATAGTAGCAGCAATGTTATATATTGAACCTTTGAAATCGGCCGTTATGAATGTCCTATGTCCGTTCCATCATCGAATTATTTGCTGATATAAATTAAGGTATATAGCATCCGTGAATCAATCTAATAACATGATTGACTTAAAAGATGCAGTAAAGTTTGAGAAGGGTATGATTGACCAGATATATGTGAGTAACAGTAGGCTCGATTGGCATTACTCTTTGTTTTTTTATTTTTACTTCAGTTAATGAAAATTGTCCGCCAACGTCTACCGATGCCTTCTTGGTTTCACGGCAATCTTGACGTGATTGTAATACTTAATATTAATTTATTTTAATGCTAAACTGTAAGAAATTATTGCCAATCATTTACAGTCTCATTTAATAAATTATAATGGCCAGACGCTATATGGTTCTTTATTAACCATAGAATGAAATGTCAACGTGCACACTCCTTGGTGATACGTGTTTCATGCACTTTATCATATTATATGTATTCATATACACTCTTACTCTTAATTAATACTAAAAAACCAAATAAAAAAAAGAACTTACCTCGAAATACTGTGTGGATCAGGACGTTTATCTTTGTAACGCAAAAATAAGATATAATTGATTTACAATCATCAATATATCTTATCAATATTGCATCAAGTTCCCTTCCGTTTCGTCAACATCCTGTTATACTGGTACGTCTTGTGACGTTACAATCAGTCGGTGCCTCAACCACAAATCTGGAATGATAAATAAATGAAACAATAAAATAAAAATAGTTGTTAAAGTCTTAACTATTAGTTGTCTGTCATGCGTTATTATAACTTAACTTATCGAACAGTTCACATTTCTCTATCCATTCCATTTCCCACCCTTATCCATTGACTGAAGTTAAAAGATGTCCAAACAACAGTTTAGCCTCTTTGAAACTAGTTCCATGCTGTCGACTTCATAAATGATGTCAAAATCCTTCTTTGCGGAGATAGGAAACATTCCGCAAAATGTAAGAAGGATTTATGTAATTTATTACGAAAGCTATCGTTGTATAACGATTTTTCAAGTAATAATTCGCAAAACACTACCAATTAACATGGTTATGATCGGTTAAATAATGGTTCAATTACAAAATTTTCGTTTGTTACTTTTTTACAAATTATTTAAGATCGTTCATATCTGACAAATGCGAAAACCGTTTGTCAATTACACTTTTATTCGTGCAGTTGTGTCAACGTCGTTAAATTTCTGCGTATTGACGTTGCGGGCATCACAGCAGTTAGACATCTGTTTTACTTCGTTTGCCGATCAGCGTTGAATTCATACAATAATAATCAACATAAGCATTATTGCAAATACAATTTTCTTGTGAGCTCATCTAATATTGCAATCATCACACAAAAAATCACAGATATATTACATAAAAACATGATCTCTAATAACTTTCCAGAGCAATGCATGTGTCTTCTTTAAAGGACGGACTCACATATGGACCAACTACTTTGAACAAGTATCATTGTCTATAAAACGATAGTTCGCCATTGCTTTACATATGGCAGCTTATCACCGAAGGTGTAACCAGAGTCACGAAGTATTTTAGCTGTATATCGTCCTCATCTCTGCCTAGCCTCACCATAACGACGCATGGTGTGGATAAGGAACATCGAGTTATGGTACTGTCTGGACTATGAATGAAAACATCATTGTTTTTGTTCTTAACAGAATTAAATTTATCTGAATATTATTTACTGCATACTAACCCAAGTGATCATATATGAAATATATTCGTTTTAAACATAGATAAATAAACTAAATGTGTCTATAGTGACGTACAAAAAAAATCTGCGAAACTATTTTTATGAAGGTCATAACGTTGGTCATGGGTCAAAATAACTTCATCCCACTACTTTATTTCCTTGACTGGAAGAATCACTGGTCAGAGAAATGCTTTTCAGTTTGACAACCTCTGTAACTGGTGTCACACTGCGTTATTCGATAATGGTCCTCGGGCCGTTATGTCGGAAGCCGGCCGATTATAGACGTCCGGCCGAGCTCTGCTGCGTTATCGTTTAAATTACATATCATTCTATTTTGTTCCTACACTAAAATTTATTTAAAAAAAAAACAGCTTTCCGTTAATTTACTTTTATTCAATTGATTACGCAATGTATGACGTATCTCATGAGACGTATCTGCTGCTACGAAACGCACCTGTTTTTGCTAGACTCTCTGGATTTTAGGGACAATAATATGTTTGTGGTGTTGTTGTTTAAAAAAAACTCGAACCGTTTCTAATTGAGAGCAGTTATGTTCGGTACCAGGAGCATTGTTCGGAATTAGGGGTAGTTGATCGTATATTTGTTCACCCTTTAACTTCTTTCAGAATCCAATGGAATCGTTTTGTATTGGAGAATATGTAAGTAGTGGTAAACATCTAGAGAGTTATCTCTCGTTGACAACAAGTGCTCATAACACCGAAAAACATGAACAATGGCTAAAGTGTTTGGTATTCGGAGCATCGTCTCTAAATAAAAACCTCCACGTCCGAATTGTTGTCCTAAAATCCAGAGAGTCTAGTTAGTTTCGTCACAGAAATAAGCTCACATGAGATACGTCATAAAGTGCGCAAACCGTTAAATGAAAATAAAAGTATGTTAAACTGGTTCTGTATAAATTTTAGTGAAGAACCAAAATAGTATGATATGTAATATAAACGATAACACACGGCAGAGCTGGGACAGACGTTCAAAATGGGCCCTACCGGCATAAGGGCCGTTATGTCAGCAGCGGGCCGATTAAAGACGTCCGGTCCATTTCTGAGGTGTGTTATTGTCTAGATACCATACATAATTAATACATATTATTACATATTACAACATCATTTTAATTGTTGTAGTTGTTGGTGCAATCACGATTATTTCCAAAGAAACAACATTTGTATGTGCACGTATGAAGCATTTAAGCAATATTTGTACTAAACTGGACAATTATCTGCACGTAAGGCACGATCTATATTGTAAATATGTAGGTTCGTTTTCAGCAAACATAGAAAACTAATTGAAGTGATGAATAGAAATAGCCAAGGTAAACGTAATACAAGCTAATAATGTTAATCATTGTTTCTGATTGATTGTCTGCCAACATGTAATTCGTTCAATATGCTTTGAATACGGTGCAAATATATTAAGACGATTTAGTAACAAAACATAACTGCAGAATGCTGACTACACATTTGATAAAAGTATCAGAACATTCCCACGCTTTCCGTTTTTCACTGCTTTGTTGGATACAAACAATTTTGTTTAAAGGCTTGAATGACTAAATAAATGATATCTCTCTTAAATGAACTATCACTTAAAAATACATAAAGTTCGTGTTAATGGAAATTTATTGACGCTTTATGCACACAATTTTATGTTTAATCATAGGTATGGTATTATCACACCTGTCACGTGATTGAATGCAACTAAGAGAGCAGTTTTTGAATGACTAACTTTAATCGGGGTCTTTGTCCATTACAATGTGCTGATAACGATATATGATAAGCATGACCTGTTTCCAACTGAAGGCGCAATCCAATGTGCAAATTTAGTTAAAGCGGATGGCATTCGGTTATTTAACAATGCATTTGTGATGTGTGTAAATTGCGAAATGAGTAGGCACGATATACGTGGCAACATTATCCTTTCAAAGCAGAAGAAAGTAGAATAACTGTTACTACTACAAAAATTCGCACATATACATATTTATAATTGTATCAAGATTCCTTTCAAAGCAGAAATAGTAGAAATTAAAAGAAAATAATGCAAACATAATCACACGCATATTAATGCTTTTCTTAATTTTTAAATATTCAAATTGCACGTGTTCAGAGAGCAGCATTATCTTGTCATGCGCTTTTTGTTTGAGCTCTACAAAAACGCAGCACTGATTTTGGTAAAATATTGTAATAAAAAAGACATCTGTTAGTATATGTTTAAAATAGTAAAACAGTTTAACAAGTCGTATCAGAGTGCCCACACTAAGTAATTGTTGTGAAACCTTAGTTCTTAAATAGTTTCTGCGTTAGTCAGAACATTTTAAAAGAAATATTGACGACGAGAATTTACACTTTTATTTTGTTAGTACAACACATACATGGAGTATATCTTAATGTTCTTAGAATATGCATATTTAATGCAAACACATAAGACCAGTTTTTAAGTCATTGACGAAATCATGTAATCATTTTTTAAAACTTGAAATCAATCGAAACGCTTTGGCTCACCTTTATTTTTTTTTCATAAACTGTATTTAACTCTAATTCGTATATTATAATTACGAATCAAGCCCACGCCTCATTACAAACTTTAATAAGTTTCCTTATTGATAATTACAACTTATAGCAAAATTACAAGCGCAAACTGTCATTTGTTGCACGCGAAAGAAAAAACATGACATGCGTACGGTATTTTTCAGACACACATATAATGTAACCTCATACAAAATGTCAATATAACAGTATATCCCTAAGGCATCAGATGTATGGCGATGATCATTTGTATTGACGTGCTTGCTATCGGCATAGTATGAAAAAACTCTTATAACCGTATATAAAAGGCTTATAGTTATATCTGGGATTCCAGGAGTCAAGATACACCATGTTTAGTTTAAACATATTTCTTTTAGATCTATCGCATCAAAAGCCTAAGGCTTATTTTAAACGCTCTCGATCCATTTACTTGACTAGAACCAGTACTTGTTGTCTAGTATTCGGGAGATCTAAATAACATTCCTACAGTGTGGATGGAACCCATATATACACTATGTTGCGGCATCAGCATCATCATCATCATCATCATCATCATCATCATCATCATCATCATCATCATCATCATCATCATCATCATCATCATCATCATCATCATCATCATCATCATCATCATCATCATCATCATCCATCATCATCCATCATCATCATCATCATTCACGAAACTGAGAATGTGAAAGAGTTCTTCCTCCGTCGGCATTTACAAGAAATCTACCTTTATAAATATTGGTATTCGATAGCTGCGCGAACGGAGATGCCAGCATTTACAAGAAATCTATATAAAACTGATTTCCGATAGCTTTGCCGTAAAGAGGATTCTTGAACAATATTATTTATGAATTTTTATTGCAAAATAAATATGTTCATAACATTAAATTAATTCTTAATAGATTCATGGGGCTTTCATAATGTTATAGAAACTATTATTTATCTAATCATTTTTATATTACCATTACTTATAATTTTAACTGACAGTACGAACATGAGAATTTGTAATCAATATATTTTTTTCGTATACAGGTTGGTTGACCATAGCTGCGGGTTTATCGTCCAGTAGCGACATATTTTTTACAATTTTTACTCGAATGGTTCAAATCATACT
The DNA here is from genome assembly GCF_020536995.1 of Dreissena polymorpha. NCBI lineage: Eukaryota > Metazoa > Mollusca > Bivalvia > Myida > Dreissenidae > Dreissena > Dreissena polymorpha. The sequence goes on along the minus strand of NC_068355.1, from coordinate 97,728,850 downwards.
TTTCGGATAGAAACCAGCTTGTTGATGTTTCCGGTACCTTTTCTTCTAAGCCCAGTATAACCTGTGGTGTACCCCAAGGCTCAATCCTTGGACCCCTTCTTTTTCTAATTTACGTGAATGATATGTCAGCTGTGGTTAAAAATAAATTGTTATTATATGCTGATGATTCTGGAATCCTTGTTTCTGGTAAAAGTGTACTTGATGTTGAAAAGGCACTAACAGATGATATGAACTTGGTTAGCCAATTGTTGATCGACAATAAGTTGTCATTGCACTTAGGTAAAACTGAGTCAATTGTGTTTGGGTCCAAGCAAAAACTTAGGTCACTATCTAGCATTGATATATCTTGTAATGGTACACCCATTGCTTCTTCATCATCCGTTAAGTATCTTGGAATTACCCTTGACCAAAACCTTTCTTTCTGCTCAATGGCTAGGTCTCTTTTGAAAAAGGCCAATTCTAGGTTAAAATTTCTTTATCGTAAGAAAGATTTCCTTACTTTGCATACGAAGAAACTTCTTGTAATGTCACTGATTCAGTGTCATTATGATTATGCTTGTTCTGTTTGGTATAATAGTATAACTCAGTCTTTAAGAAATAAATTACAAACCTGTCAAAATAAGTTAATTAGGTTTGTTCTTGACCTTGATTCCAGAGTTCATATTGACCAATCTCACTTTAAGTCCCTCAACTGGTTACCAGTAGACATGAGAGTAAATCAAATCATGTTATGTCATGTCTTCAAAATAAGAAATGGCCTTTTTCCAGATTACTTGAGTGAACACTTTGTTTCCCAAGATTCTATGCATAATTACAGCACTAGGCTTAGTAAAAAAGGATGGGTATTGTTTACCTAAGGTCAAATGTCATGGTTCCAAATCCTTTTCTTTTAACAGCATTAAACTCTGGAACTCTTTACCTGAGTCACTCACAGAGGTCAACAGGTTAGAAGGCTTTAAGGTTGTCATTAAAAATCATTTAATGAATAATATTTAATTTTTCATATATGTGTATCTTTTCACTTTTAATAAGCAGATATTAACTTCGGCTTAGGTATTTATTTATAATAATTACTAGTTCATACTTCATAACATACATTTTAGCAATATATTTAATATAGATAATTCATGATACCTCATATCATCAAATTACAACTGTAAAATATCTATGTGTTGCAATAATTGATAACATTATCAATTGATCTTAGTTTCCAGCTCCTGTCATATTTTCTGAGCACTACTGTGATAATTAGTTTGATCTCTTTTGAACGGTGATATATATTTTTTATTTCATTAAATAATAATTTTACTATGAACATAGTTATGTTAAGGTCAACATAGTTATGTTTAAGGTCTGCCTCTTTTTGTCATGCCACCAATAATAAGGACCACAATGGAAATAAGGGCTTGCTCTTTTTTTGTGTTATCCTTGGTTTGGTGAGCATGTCATAGTTTATTGTACATGATATAGTTTTTAATAATCGCTTATTATTTTATTCTATGTTATGTTGTGAACTGTGGATATGCTTCCTATGCCGAAATCTATCTATCTATCTATCTATCTATCTATCTATCTATCTATCTATCTATCTAGCGAGCGAGCGAGCGAGCGAGCGAGCGAGCGAGCGAGCGAGCGAGCGAGCGAGCGAGCGAGCGAGCGAGCGAGCGAGCGAGCGAGCGAGCGAGCGAGCGAGCGAGCGAGCGAGCGAGCGAGCGAGCGAGCGAGCGAGCGAGCGAGCGAGCGAGCGAGCGAGCGAGCGAGCGAGCGAGCGAGCGAGCAGCGAGCGAGCGAGCGAGCGAGCGAGCGAGCGAGCGAGCGAGCGAGCGAGCGAGCGAGCGAGCGAGCGAGCGAGCGAGCGAGCGAGCGAGCGAGCGAGCGAGCGAGCGAGCGAGCGAGCGAGCGAGCGAGCGAGCGAGGAGCGAGCGAGCGAGCGAGCGAGCGAGCGAGCGAGCGAGCGAGCGAGCGAGCGAGCGAGCGAGCGAGCGAGCGAGCGAGCGAGCGAGCGAGCGAGCGAGCGAGCGAGCGAGCGAGCGAGCGAGCGAGCGAGCGAGCGAGCGAGCGAGCGAGCGAGCGAGCGAGCGAGCGAGCGAGCGAGCGAGCGAGCGAGCGAGCGAGCGAGCGATCTATCTATCTATCTATCTATCTATCTATCTATCTATCTATCTATCTATCTATCTATCTATCTATCTATCTATCTATCTATCTATCTATCTATCTATCTATCTATCTATCTATCTATCTATCTATCTATCTATCTATCTATCTATCTATCTATATCTATCTATCTATCTATCTATCTATCTATCTATCTATCTATCTATCTATCTATCTATCTATCTATCTATCTATCTATCTATCTATCTATCTATCTATCTATCTATCTATCTATCTATCTATCTATCTATCTATCTATCTATCTATCTATCTATCTATCTATCTATCTATCTATCTATCTATCTATCTATCTATCTATCTATCTATCTATCTATCTATCTATCTATCTATCTATCTATCTATCTATCTATCTATCTATCTATCTATCTATCTATCTATCTATCTATCTATCTATCTATCTATCTATCTATCTATCTATCTATCTATCTATCTATCTATCTATCTATCTATCTATCTATCTATCTATCTATCTTTCCATCCATCCATCCATCCATCCATCCATCCATCCATCCATCCATCCATCCATCCATCCATCCATCCATCCATCCATCCATCCATCCATTCATTCATCCATCCATCCATCCATCCATCCATCCATCCATCCATCCATCCATCCATCCATCCATCCATCCATCCATCCATCCATCCATCCATCCATCCATCCATCCATCCATCCATAACTTTTTTTAGTTGTTGATTCAACAACGTCATGTGTGCCATGTGTTCACGTCACAGTTAACACGCTATGAAAAAGCATTGAGCACTTCTTTGATCGAAAAAAATATTTGCAAACATACTTAATAACATTACAGTTGAACATGGTCTATCAATCCATAACTTGGGATCAAATTGTATGCATTCCATACATGTTTTAACCATTGTATATATAATTTGTTGTTTAGTTTATTTATCGGAATCCTGTCAGCTTAAAATATGACATGTAATAATCATATGAACAGGCCATACCTGGGGTTACCATGAGCAATACACATGTGTTATTTATTGAATAACCCGGGATTAGACCAAATCGACTGTGTTGGCCAATGTAGCCTTTCTAATCCAGTCCTTATTATCTTTCTTATCCGAAAGATAGCTCACTTTGCAAAATAAAAGCGACGAAGGTTGAAGTGGTTATGTTGCTCTGTTAAAAATAGCTTATAAACGATATTTGGTAAAAATATATTTCAAATTAAAGTCAACAAGATAACCCGAATCAATTATTAATGTCATACTAGACTATATATATATATATATATATATATATATATATATATATATATATAAGTATCGATTATAAGTAATTATTTTTTAAGCTAAGAATTAAATATTTACAAATTATACGCGTCGCGAAATGTTTTGAAGGAAAACTTTTCAACATTATTAAAATACGTTTTTTAGCATTGATACCAACATTATCGAAGTTTTCGGACGAAATCTAATTAACATGACGTAAAAGATAATTTTACTTTTAAAAATTTAATGCCATATATGGCTTCAAAATTCACCTCGTCAGAGTCTTCACTATCTTTCATGCTATCATGCCCCTTAGCAATTATCTCTGCGTTTCATGTCACATTAAATTTGTTTTAATGTTCTGATGGGGTCAGAATATGTGACTTCCACCATATAAAATTTAATGACGACACAGTTACTGTCTTCAATCCTTCACGAACTATCGTGTACTTCAGTCAGCAGTACACATCTGTATCGCTATATAAGCGTAGCCGAATTAGGAAGATGGGAACAATGATATCGGGACTAACTTGACCCCGATACTTACTAAATGGCAACGAGGTAGTTATGGTAGATGGCATTCGACACTAGTTAACATGGCCCAGAGTAATGATGTTACACACCAAAAAGTTTAAACATTATTAACAGAAAAACTTATCACGACCTCATCAGGGTTTTGGGTGACCAACAGGACGACAAAACGGCGCCAAATGTCACACAGTCGTAACAATCATAATTTGTCCTTCTGCTTGGTATATTCGAGAGAATGATAATTATGGCAGAAATAAGCGGCCATTCTTTTTTAGTATAAAAATGAATGTGCTGTCTTTGGTCTGCAAATCTTCAAAAACCACCAGGTCTAAAAAGTCAGTGACAATTGAAATACATTTATGTTTAATCACCGATGAATCATTCATTTTGTTTTTCAGACTGTTAGTCTTTGGGCGTTTTTTTTTTAAATAATCCATTATAAATCGACACTGATAAATAAAATGCAAATTTAAGCAAAATATTTGGTGTGTCAACTTCAACTTCATTGATTATAGATATTTGCATCGTAAAAGTCGAGTTTATCTATGCGCATATAATACTGTCTTCTTTAATGTCGTTTGATAGCACCATTAATCAAACGATAGACAATGAAACCTACATGAATATTTTCAATACATTTCTATCAATTGGGACTCATTAAGTGCATCGTGGTTTCGACACACGTTTAAACAGATATGGAACCACGTGGTCAATATCGTGATGCCAAAATTTGTGCAACCATTTTGGAACATCATTCACTGACCCTGTCGTCATATGATGGACTATAAAAGACATTAACATTCACTTTAATTAGCCTTAAATCGTCTTAGACAAAGGACATCACGTTGTCATCATGCAAGCCCTGGTTGTCTTCCTCTCTGTCATTGTGGTGTGCTACGTGAGTATAATATATTGTGATTAATAATTTTGATATATTTGTATTCATTCATTGCGTGTGACGGCATATCCTTTCATTCACGTTATGCAAGCAGCGAATAATACTCAAACTTATACTTATACTATTAGTAAAATAAATAATAATATTATAATTATTATTATTATTATTATTATTATTATTATTATTATTATTATTATTATAAGTATTATTATTATTATAATTATTACTATTTTATTACTATCTTAATTTTTATTTATTATTATTATATAGCGGGCTCGAATCACCGATTCTTGGAGTAAAAGAATAGCAATTTAACCACTCGGCCATGCGTGTTCATACAATCAGTTTTGTTTTTAATCATTCATATAAGAACTCCTCGTAGTGTCACAAAATATAACGATAACAAAAGAACTCTCCCTATAATTCAATCTTTTCGCGTTCGTTACGCCTGATAATTTTCAGGTTTTTAAATCATCAAAAGATGCACATTAAAGATATTTTAGAGCATGGTTAATGTTCAATATTAATACTAGCTCGCAAATATCATAACTACAACGAAAAGTTGCGAATCTGAAACAAATTTTTATTTAAATTTTGCCAATTTACCGAAACGTAAAAAGGTCATTTGAGGTACTTTCTCGCAACACAGGTTTTTCTTTGGTATTTGTCAGTGATCTGACTTCTACTTTTAGCTGACGCAAACGTAAATTGTCAATCGGAGTTGATGGAATGAGCAGCTTTGTGTGATGTACATAGATGAATTCCATGCATACATGTACATGTACATAATTCAATTAGGATATCGGTGTTTAATAACATGTTCCGTTACGGCCGTTTGTTCTTTCGCATATTCAATCTCTGCATTACGATGAAACCGCGAGAATACTATCTAGGAGGAAATGACTTCACGATGCTAGATCGCGAAAAATCTATTGTAATCTCTGATCATACACGTGTTTTCTCCCAAATTAACCTTTCGCATCGTGGTTTTTTCGTACTGTGTTCTTATGTTTCGCCCACGAATCCAATGTTCAAGAAGGATATAGAAGAACTGATATTTAAGGAGCTATTACAATAAGCAGATTTATAGATTTTTTTAAATTATCGTGGCTTATTGGTTGCCAAATTTCGCGCTGCAGCTGCAGACTATTTTTGGCGTATTAAGACTATGGTTACATCGCATTGAAAGTTGTTCGGGAAAGCGTGAACTTTTGAATTTATGCTTGGTGTGTCCTGCAAATTCAATACAACAAATCTGTGCGTCCAGCAAGAACAGTCACCAAAATTGTGTAGTCATTGCAATAGTGTATATATTTATTTCTTTTTCAAGTCTGCTACCACCCATCGTCCCCACACTGGTCACCACACTGGCTCGACCGCTGCCCATTCAACTCACGAGCCCCATGAGTTCGAGACCGTTTCGTTTCAGTTCCAGGGAGTTACGGTAGATGAAAAACAGTGAAATGTACTAAATCCGTAAAATGATAGATATATTAATACCTTCAGTAAGATAAATCCGGAGTAATTGCCAGTTATGCAACAGTTTGAATTGGTCCAAACGGTGAAGGCACTGCAGTTGTTCTCTAGTGCGCAATAACCAGATAGAGGGCTTTCGTTGATGTTATACCTTTAAAATATCTTTAAAGGGACCGCCAACCACAAATGACGAAAAAAGAAAAGTTCTAAAATACCGTACTTTTTTTTACAATTATTAGTTTATATTGATTAAAATATCACCCTGGTATATTGCATTACTTGAAAAAAGTTGTAAAACTTTCATATTTTCATATATTCGGTAATAAAATTTTACTGGGTATGTGTACCAGGTAACTACCATTTAACTATAAATAACGCAAGTAGATTGATCATCATCGTCACGTAGTAAACCCAGGAATGCAAATTGTGCATGCGTAGTGAATTTTATATATTTTATATATACAATGATCAATCTACTTGCGTTATTTATAGTGTGTATATCGTTTTATGTCACCTATTTTCGCGATTTACTTTCGATTTCACATCGCGAAATTTTATTACTGAATATACTGAAAATATGAATTTTTTCAAGTAATGTAATATACAAGTCGTGATATTTTAATCAAAAGAAACTAGTCATAGTTAAAAAATACGGTATTTTAGAACTTTTTTCGCCATTCGTGGTTGACGGTCCATTTAAAGATGTAAAATCCTCATAACATCGGTAAATTGAACGACATTGTGTATTTATAAATGACAATATTTAAAAAATACACCGCAGCAAGCAACTATACCCCATCATTAATAAGCTTAAAACTCATTATGTACCCGTTTTAGTTTATTTTTACCTTTCCAAATGCCTTTCCAAGTACCTTTCCAATTGTATGAGCCTCGCTCTGGCAAACGTCGCTAAATGCATGTGCGTCAAGATGATGTTCCAGATTAGTCGGTGGGCTCGGGAATGTATCGTTTTAAAACGTTCTTTTCTACATGACTAGGCTGTTTGGACGAAAATTGTCGTCCATGAATAGCCTGTATGGACTGCACTTGATTATCTGATATGACTCTTAACACACTGTAGCAAAGGCCCGTTTCCCACGATTGGGGCTGATATGAGCTATACCTTTTCTAACAGGGTCACCTCATTGTAACAGTGCACGCCGACAAGACAACGTTCAACTGCTACATCGGCACCCTAAGTGACGCCGAGCATGCGCAGATCCACACTGACGCCGGCATGAGGGCCGTCGAGGTAGGCGAATGAAATCAAATGAAAAACAAAACAACATAAAATATTTTGAAATCAAAATTAGCAATTGTTCGTTTGCCAATTAAGAAACTATTTATAGAACAAGCAAGTGCGCATATTTACGTCTAAGCAACCAATCAGAAAGGCCAATATTACGAGAAACAGTGTACACAAAACATATTGTTAAATGGAGGTAAGTCTAGCCAGAATTCTGTAAAAACAATATGCTACTCATTTGAGTTGTTGTAAAACTCCTACTTTAACTAATTTCCTGTTATACCATCGTAGATAAAATGCCACACCTATTTCAGTTGAGAGTGCTCGCCACGCTTACAAGCGCAACATTGGTAACGGACTCGACGACGCTGGACAAACATGACGTTCACTCGTGTGGTACTCATGGCAGCATAGCAACTACTTTTTATACCATCACGGCCTGATTCGACCACAACGAATATCAATAATAGTCACAATGGTGTATTGTTAACTGAGAGTCGATTATGGCTTTGGCTTAAATATCGCAACTGTGTAACAACTTTCATTTGATAAAGACGTGAAAAAAATACAATTAACGTAGCGTTTAGTGTGTTTTCGTTTCTAATGTAACAACTTTCATTTGAAATAGACGTGGAAAAAAATTAAATTAACGTAGCGTTTAGTGTGTTTTTGTTTCTAACTCAACTAAAACAATCAAATATTATATAATTACATCGACGCACATTGTTTAGGATGGGTTTATTTATATTTAAATTAACTTGATGTCGAATAGAGCATTTATTTAACAGTGCACGGCGTAAGAACATTATTGTACGTCGTATGAATTATCCGCAATATCGTGCTGCGTTTAAAGAAATGCTGATATATATAATATCCAAAACGTTGTAATAAAACCGTAATTAAAGCGTGTAGCTCTGTTGCCTATTCCATAAGATACAAATGAGAACCAGTATATAAGAATACGTTTATGTTATTTTTGAATGTGCCTAACGCATTTTGTATTACACATCTACACTGATTGATGCCGGATTTATATAATTCAGAGACAAGTTTTAAGTCTTTATTTCCGGGAAAAATGGCAAGATTTAACGAAACACATAATTTGATACCAAGAGGGAGTACATTTTAGACATGCTAAGCAACAAAAAGCCGGTGCCAATGAATCTTACTAACATTTAACAGGGATGTATTGATGGCTGTAATGTGAACTTGACTGTTTTCACTTGTGCTGACCACAAGAACATTTGTGCAACTTTTCAGAAAGGATATGTATAAGATGTATCCGGATGTGCCTTCAGTGGCATAAATTAAACATTCAAATCTACTAATGATAACAATGAGATTTCACATTTAAGTGGCTTGATCTGACCCTACTTGCCTACCTGCCTACCTAACTGTCTGTCTGTCTGTTGTCTGTCTGTCTGTTTGTCTGTATGCCTGTCTATCTGTCTGTCTGTCTGTCTGTCTGTCTGTCTGTCTGTCTGTCTGTCTGTCTGTCTGTCTGTCTGTCTGTCTGTCTGTCTGTCTGTCTGTCTGTCTGTCTGTCTGTCTGTCTGTCTGTCTGTCTGTCTGTCTGTCTGTCTGTCTGTCTGTCTGTCTGTCTGTCTGTCTGTCTGTCTGTCTGTCTGTCTGTCTGTCTGTCTGTCTGTCTTTCTGTCTGTCTGTCTGTCTGTCTGTCTGTCAGTCTGTTTGTTTCTGTCATTTGGGCTCGTAAACCGAGTCGCATGGGTAGGAGCTAAGTTTGTTATTCTTTGTTCACATTTTAACTATTTTTATGATAAATTACAATAAATAATGTATAATTAAACAACCATTACAATGTATATAGCATATTGTTTTATTCCGTAATAAAGTAACTGTATATAATAAAAGATGTAAAAGTAATAACATAACCAATTCTCATTAAATGTAAATGTTAGTCTTTCAAGTAGTATCTGAATACAAATAGTTAACTGAATGCAATTCTACATAAAATAAAATAGATGTACTGTACAAAAGAAAGTTCAAAGAGATGAACATTTTGCCAATTTCGCGTCAAAAACTATACAGCAAGCACTTAGTGCTTTTGTGCAGTTATCCTTATTCTATCGATGTAAGTTATTTTGTTAAATGCACATTATGTATTATCGTAGTTAAAATTTGGCCACGGACTATATATGAGGGTCAGGTTAAACCTTTCGTATAAAAAACAACAAAAACATGGAAACATGTTAATATACGTTGTTCTAATTATTTCGATAGAGTTTCGTTATTTCCAGCTTGATTTTGTAATACAAAAACGAAACATAAACAATGTTTATACGCATTTAAGAATCGGCATTCGTTTGCAAATGCATATTTTGAAATTTTGCGTTGTTATACTGTATGGTTCCCATTATTAGGTTAACAAAACGCGTATTTTAATATTCTCATACTTAACATATACTGTAAGGATATAACACGAATGCGTTCATGTAACATTTTGATATGTTAATGCTACTACGATTCGAGACTAGTTATTCCATGTCAAGTAAACTGAATTGCACAACTAACGCATTGTTATATTATAAGTGATAAGTATGCGTTACAAACCAGGCATATTTACGGTACAACATGATTAATAAATTGCACTTTATGGCAAAATATATAAAGTGCATATATTATTGTGAATGTATAATACAATATGTTACAATATTGAAATATATTTTTGCAGGCACGCCAATGCCCTGTCCCCTCTAGAGGATGTATTCACATATTTCAAACACAAATACATCATGATATACGGCACAAAGACAAACATGAATGATGTTGTGTTATGAATAATGATTTCACAATATTTCAGGACGGCTGAAGCAGATGTCCCTGGTAGGGAGACGACATCGTCATCCCAACATAGATACGAAACATTTTGACCCCATGGCATGACATCTGCTCTTTTTACAAAGCGGATTATTTCTTGTTTGCATTTTTAAAGGCCTTTTTGACTTTAACCCTTAAAATATTACAGATTTTTGGCAAATTTGATATGATAAGTAATGTATTTATAACAAGTTTTCAAAAAAAAAAAAAAAAAAAAAATTATGGGGTTTCCATTATTTTTAAAGTAAATGATTTACACCAATTCCTTGTGTTAATTTCGATGAGAGCTAAAACTTCTTTCTCTAGTGTTGTATCAACACTGTAAAAACGGTACATGTACCTAGTGGATCTGCATAATTTTTATAATTGCTTAATATGTGTAATGCATTTGGGCCACGAACTGTGAAAAGGTGTTTTAACGCATTTGCGTAAAGTGTCGTCCCGGATTCGCCTGTGAAGTACGCACAGCCTAATCAAGGACGACTTTTTCCGCCTAAACTTGATTTTTGTTAAGAAGAGACTTTCTTTAACCGACAAATATAATAAAAGCGGATAAGTGTCGTCCCTGATTAGGTTAAGCCCGTGCGCACTGCACAGACTAATCTGAGACGACACTTTACGCACATGCATTTAACCCCTTTTCACAGAGCACGACTCATGTATGGTACGGGCCGAAGGTCTCGTATGACAAATAAACCGAATGAGGATCAGCTTCCATATGTTACAGTTGAATTAAAAATACCTGTGAAAATATGTATAGTAATGTTTTGTCATAATACCCCAGGCAGAGTTGGTTGCTTCATGATCAATAAATAGGGCCTATGAAAAAAAGTGTTTTGTTCGGTCATATATGCAGTGGGAAGGTTTGTTATTGAATGCAAAGTGGAAATTATGGAATATTAAATTCAGCGTTCCGTGAACACAGATACATTTTGTCTATGCTAATAATAATCATATTCTAAAATGAAAAAAAAGATACCCGTTGCTTTTTCTTTTAAAAATTAAAACCGTAAGCCCTCTTGGTCCAAAAATAGAGCATACACTTCTACTCGCTGGTTATTAATCGTTTACAATTGAAGCCATTTGTCCTATGACAGCATTGGCAAAATAGGAAAACTCCAAATTTAGTGATTAACACTACATGCTTAATTGACCGGGTCGTCCACTATATTAAATTAGCTTGTTTTTGTTTGATAGGCCACTATCTGTATTTGATAAGTCATATAAGGCAACGTGACCCAGCTTTATGTCACAAAAAGTACAAATATGTGTTAAATGTGATAAACTCAACGTAAAACCAATCCATGATCTTAATCTTTAATTAATCTGCAAGAGAGCAGAGATTATGTGTGCCTACACATTTGTATTTCAATAACTTAAAGTTAAATAATGCAGTAAATGTACAGCGTTTTGTATGATATATGTTTACCCAAAGCTTAACAAAACCGATCATTTATGTTAAAGTGCTATAAGGGCCGTTAGCTAAACAAACCATTCGATTCATATTAATATGTCGCTAAAGGCATAAGCAGGCATGGATAACATGCCGGCGTTTTCTATAAATACTGTCAAAAAATAAAGATTATTGCAGTGAACACATACCTCCTACGTGTGACAGAAGTAAGTCTTTATTTTACTTGTAAAAATTAAATATAATGTAAGCTTGCCGATAAATATCACTGTATTTAAGTGTCATTTAAGTCTCAAATATAATTCAGGTTGTAAAACATAACAACATTTACAGCTTATCCGATTTAAAACGAATATTGTATGAAATAAAATAAGTTAACAATTGCATAAATGTTAGATCATAATTATTATTAAATAAGATATTGTTCATTAAGCCGTCCGATATCGCTTGTTATTTAATTGTATTTTGTAAAGCATTCATACATTTACCTCAGATTTTGAATTGTATACAAACTTATGAGGTCACAGCATCAAGCGTACAGATTCTATTTGAAAGTGTGTGGTTGTGTTTTTTTTAAGGATTAGACTTCTACAGTTCATCATGAAAGCAGCATTCTTATGTATCATGGTTGTTTCTGTCGTCGTTTCTGTGGCGATAGCTTACAAGGGTAAGTTTTGCATTATGTAGAATCTTGTAAACTAGCAAATTACTATGACATACTAAAGTCTCCATTTATTATAAATTTCGTATCTTTAAAAAACAAGCATGTTATAACATGTACCGGAATGCTTTATCATTGGCATTAGCATTTTGCAATATTGGTATAAGACTACTTGATTTACATGTTTAAGTATGTCTTAGTGAGACTTTCGCATCGATAAAACATCGCACCGTCATAAATATGACGTTATTTTCCAAATGTTGAGACGGTCATAGTTAATTATCCATTCATTTTGCTATAATAATTCGGAACGACGAACATATATTTAAGAAAAACAACGACATATATCAATTAGTCCATATTTGACTTTTTGAAACAGTCAATTATTAATAGTTAATCAACAATATCCATTTATAAATCTGAGAAAATGTAAACTTAGTGTCACTCGATTATAATACACTCGTATATACTTTTGTTAAGTCTGTATAATACGTTTTATCGTGCTAAGAGCCTTGTATCAACAATGGGCAGGAATACGCCCACGAGGTTGTGTTCCTTGACGCCGACTGTAACAAGTGCCAATGTAATGATGGCAATACAGTTTGCGAGATGAATGCGTAAGGATGTCCTGAAGGTTAGTCAATAAGAGATTACTATGCAATCTTCTAATACCACAAGCCTAAGGATCCACTATGATCTTATTCGTTGAATGTACGCCACGTTATGAAAGATACATTTCGAAAAGGCAGTTGGCTTCATTAAAAAATACATCATGTTCGTAAAGTTATAAAAGTCGTGTTCAAATTAAGAAAATGTGTTTACAAATTAAAGCTTCCAAACGTTAAAGTAATCCGTTTGGGGGGGGGGGGGGGGTAGCATAACAAATATCACAGCATCAAAGTTTACGTTCAAGAAAAGAAATCAAAATAAACAAGTGAAACTCCAGCTGCTGGAGCAGTATTGTATTATAAGTATACACAATTAGTTGGTCCTTTATTTAAAGCAACTGACCAATTGCCAAAGTACGGGAATATGACGGTGCTATATATTTGATTAAAAAAGACAAATGTCTTGGTTTTTTATCACGCAAAATGCATAGCATCGTATATTGTGCTCATTCCAAATATTTGCATCAAATACATTTAGCTGGTGTGCCTGTTTGTATTTAATAATTTGCATATTCGTTGTGTTTCCTTCTGATTAAGCCTTATTGTCGTATCAACACAACACGTTTATATTAAAAGTTCGTGAATGTATACTTCGAAGATATCACTTAAAAAGAAACTCACGTGAATGCCTCTCGATGTTGCTTTTAAAGAAAATGACAAAAACCAATATCAAAACAAACGCTTCACAAAAGCTCGGTCATAACCTCCAAAGATCCAATGCAGGTCATTGAGGAATTCAAAACAAAGTAAACGCAATCCAAAACATGTAACTAATCCCAGCATTAATGTTTGTTTGTATGTTTTCAGTGTGCGAGTACAACGGCAAACGGTACAAAGCAGGCGAAAGTTTCCCGGATGACGACGGCTGCAACACGTGTAACTGCCACAGGGGTGGTGCAGTAGCTTGCACCCTCATGTTCTGTTTAGGCACCCCCATCCCGTTGAAATGATGATCACATCCACGCATTGGTTAGCATCCGATATAATTGAGCTGCAAAGCACTTATGGTTGAATGTATTCAATTGAAAGCCGTATGATTATTCTAGCAATATATATCGTCTGCAATAAACTGCAAAACAAAAAACATGTTTGTTATTTAAATTCTTATTAATTGGTATGTACGTTCCAAATTAAGTAAAGAAAGCACACATGTATAACTGTTTTCTTTATATATTTTCTTAACGTTTCCAAGGACCAGACTTTATCTTTACATTCAGTTCGTCGTGTCTGTCCGTCCGTCTCCCCATAGTCCGTATGGATGTCATTCAGTTCGCAAAATTAGTTCAGACGATCTTGGAGTATTTACTGAAGATACGTAAATTATACCCAATATATTAAGTCAATATTTGGATAATGGAAACCGTTTTGTCCGAACGGTCCAATATATGTCGAAGTTAGATCTCTATTACTAAAACAATATATCAAAATTCTATACATGTTTTGTATTGTAAAAATGGTAAAATAAATATACGGTATTTTAAAACAGTTTATGAAACAAATTAAGCTATATGTTTAACATATATCTGAATGCCAATCCTTTCCTCTGTTCATCCTTCCGTAATTAATTGATATGTGCTAAATGTCTACGTTAATAGCTCTCTAGTGTTAATACCTGCTACGTATTTTGATTTATGCACTATGATATTACCTGAGTAAAACTAAATACAGAACAGGACATTTTTCCGTTTGAGTGACGCGAATATGCATTTAACCGGCCACAAAAATGTCATTTAATTTACTGTATAAATGCTGTTTGCATACGTCATGTAATTGTATTAGTTTCATGGAACCTTGAGTACGTTGAACGGCGTTTGTACAGAGCGGAATGTGAAACAACCTTCTGCAAAAAAGCTTACACACTAACGTTGGTAAGAGTAGGGTATTTTTAGGGAATCAAAAATAATAGTGCTTATTCCCATGTTAACAAATCTTTTAACACCAAACTTTTGCAGGAGTTCAATAAAAATAGCAATGATGACAGGCCATGTAAGAACGTGCCAGTTGTTTTAGATATACTGGTGGAAAAGTATCTCTTTTGGAATAAAAATGTGAAACTTTAGGTTCTGTTTTTTTTTTTAAATAAAAGCGTACACATAATCAAGGCCTGTTAAAATGGCATTAACTGAAAAGCACGCAACCAGACTAATTTCTTAATATTTCTTGTTATTAGGTTGTGGACATTTTATCATTACGTATCTACATCGATCTCCGCACACAATTGTTTTACGTGTATCATAATGTTTTTTATAATAGGTTTTTGAGATATATTTTACGTATTTTGTTTTGATAATGTCTAATAACGTATACCAGTCTGACGTTTCAGCGCTAAATTGAAGCACTTTAACCCATTTATGACAAGTGGACTCTCCCATCCTTCTAAATTGGATTTATTTCCAAAATTATGGATGTCTAGTATACTTATTTCTATATTTAGAATATTTATTACATAAAATCATTTAAGCAAACAGCGCAGACCCTGATGAGACGCCGCATCATGCGGCGTCTCATCTGGGTCTACGCTGTTTGCCAAGGCCATTTTTCTAGACGCTTGGCATAAATGGGTTTAAAATACAGTCGGGAAAATGCTTTGTTCGAACTGATCGTCAAATGCCGTTACGGAAATGTCACATATCTCACCATACAATGCACTATATCTATATATGGTCCTACCATTATGTGCTATGAATGGAGCACAAATGATACTCGGTAAGGCAACTTTTAGCAGATCTGTTTAAAGTTTGTCATCGCTATTGGTATATACGATGACGTTGATAACTAGTTTTTAACAACGCCCTTGATGAAGCACATGAACAAAAAACGTCTTATTCATTTTGACTGATTCAAAATGCGTCATTTCTGTTCCAGATCTACCAACTTAGGTGGACACTAGTATGTTCAATAAGCTGCTTCCCTAATAACTATTAAGCAAAATAAGATAAAACATCTTTTAAAGTTGTAAAGCTTTCGCAAATACTCCAAGGACAATGAAAAACCCGCTAACAAACTTATTTGGAAACTGTTAAGATAAAATCGTATGCTGTTAGTTATCATTTTGTACTAAATTTTAACCAGTTGGGTCTAGCTTTCAATTCTTCCCATTCCCAAATACCCCTTTTTTCTGTTTGTCTATACAACAACTTTCTATTCAACTCATCGTAAACCGTCAGTAGTCAATAGACGGTCATCACATGCATATATTTTGTTTTCCATCTGCCAGACCCCTGGAGATCCTATTTTGCACGCTTTGTACCATGGTCACATAACTGCAACTCATATTAGACAACCGCAAATCTGATATACAGTTTTGTAAATACAGTAGTTTTCTCTTCATACTATGCGTTTGCCATGCAATTATCCCTTTAGCATTTCCAAGTTGTCGTTTGTTCAGAATAAGAATGATTAATGCTCTCATCTCAAGGTCTGGCACAATGTCAATCAGCACTTTCCCCTAAAAATATGTTCTCATATTCAGCTTCATTAATATAAAACAACACAAACCGTAAACCTTTAAAACTTATCATTGAATCATCGCTAGCTCGCTTTCCTGTAAAAATACAACTGGAATATAACATCATGGGTCTACATTTTTGTTTTCAAATATTCATTTTAGCTTTTTGTTTTGTTAATACATATAACATGTTCTACGGCTAAAGTTGAGTAAATCAAAAGCATGTCTTTTCGTTTACATAGGCTGTTCACGCACAGCTTTAACATTCCTGGAAATTTCCCCATGCGCGTACTACATCCGCCATGTAAAATCATAATTATCTCGTTCATGTTATTAAGTCAATATTTCGTGACAAACTGCATGTAAAAACATGTAGTTTCAGCTCAATATTGCCTAAGTTGGTTGTATGTGCTAAATGTGTTGTAATGAATTGATTAAGCCATTTGAATACCAGTCTTAAATGACATCATTGGTATATGTTTATGCGGATCGAACAATAAAAAAACTTAACGAGAAGCCTATACTAGTATGTGTCTGCGTGTCGTTGCTATCTACGAAACTATTAAAACGCCCTTTGTGATTAAACAGATTACACCACAAACAATGTTAAGTTTCTAAAGTAAAACTGTTCAGCTAGTTGTCAGTCATGTTCCACGAAGATTATAGAAAGCTGCTCGATACTTGACAGTTCACTTATCAGGTTTTTAGTTGATGCAACTTGAGAACAGTCAAACATCTAATTGTGGTTAACGATATCAAGTAGCTAGACATTAAGTACACTTTTATACATTAACTAACAACTGCGTGTACAAAATAAGCTACATACATGTAAAATACACAAGGCAATATAAGGTAAATATACAAAAACACATCTTCGTATTTGATACTTAGAATAACTGCAAACATCATACAATATACTTGACATTGCTAAAAATTAAATTGTTTTGACAGCAGCAGTAACGACTGAAACACTTGTTTTGGTTAAAAATAAATTTTAAAACAATGCGCGTCGATGTTTGTTGGTTGTTTTGTCGATAGGTACATGCATATTCCCTATTTAAATATATATGGCTATTTTGATAGGTAATGTATTTACAAAAAACCTGATCATTAACACTGCAAATCAACTAGGTCCACGTTTATGGTATTAATTGGCGTGCCAATGAAAATGTCAAATTGTCGTGTATTGGTCAAATACAGTGTAAGGGCAACCTGAAATTGTGCGACAATTACCACACCATCAGCCATCCCAGCAAAGTGATGCTACGCATTATCCTTAATCGATTGGAAAGTAAGGCCGTTGAACTGCTTGCCAAAGTGCAAGAGACTCTCCGTGACCGCCACAAATTTATTTCCATCCGTGAAAGACCCATCACCAACTTGAAATTTGCTGATGATATTGACTAGTAGGGAACTTCACGATCTCACCAACCGACTAAATTAAAGAACAAGAGCATACGGGATGGAGGTCAGCACGGAGAAGTCAAAGATTATGGTGAACTGCACGTCCAAACCCAGCACAGACATCACCATGAACGGCGAGAAGCTGGAAGAAATGACCAGATTTAAGTACATGGGCGCAACACTGTCCAAGGATGGTTCTAGTACCTCTGAGGTCCGAATAAGAATGGCCATGGCGACGGCAGCGATGGCAAAGACTGAGCAGGTTTTTGACAAGTAGTTACATCAGCTTTCCCACCAAATACAGGCTCTACAAGTCCCTCGTAGTCTCCATCCTACTCTACGGCTGCGGGACCTGGACGCTTCACGCGGTGACATATAGCAATTTTAAAATATAGTTACTACCGATATTTTATCAATGATAGAATAAATTGTACATTTTCTTCAATACCATGATTTGAAATGATCCTTAAATGCAATAAGTTTCCACTATCAAACAGAGGGCAGATGACGAGTTATATAAAAAAAACTGTGACATACTTCGTGCTTATTTGAGCTAAAATAAGTTATTGAGATCAGGCATATTGTCAAGGCGGGAGAAGATGTGTTTAGCTGTGGAAACACTTAACATGCATTTGTTTCCCTTTTCTCACTGGATTATATAAACATATATGCTACGTTTATCAAGTTGTGTGTGTTTAAACCCAATTATGCCTAGCGTCTAGAAAAAAGGCCTTGGCAAACAACGTAGACCCAGATGAGACGCCGCATGATGCGGTGTCTTCTCAGGGTCTGCACTGTTTGCTTAAAGGAATTTCTGTAACAAATTTTCTAAATATAGACATAAATATACTAGACATTCCTAATTTTGGAAATAAATTGATCCCACTTAAAAGGATGGGAGAGTCCACTAGGCATAAATGGGTTTATATTAATAAGGTCGCAGGGTCCTACGAGAATCCCAGGAACGATTGGTGCATTTAGGGCTTAATGTGTCAACTGTATAACATATTTTGAAACAGGTGTGGCCTATGTCGACCCCAGATTTAAAATTTGAAGAAAACTTAAGAGAGGACATCGGTATGATGCAACATACTGAATACAAAACCTATGGACCTTTTAGACAAGAAGAATGGCCCTATTTAAGTACATGTATAACTGGTGACCTGGGGCGAAGCCACTTTTGACTGAAGGGGTATAATTTGTACAGATCTTTGAAAAACTGATGACCACTATTGCGTGGCTAGTTTCGACTGCAGGAGCAAGTTTAAAAAAGAACTTGGTGCAGTGCGTCTAGACGATACTACATTATCAGGTCAAATCTGGGACTTGTTTTATCAGGAAAGAAGAGTTGTCAGTATAAACCCTGTACACACAAGGAAAACAAGTAACTCATTTTACTCAATTAGCATTATTTGAATATACTTTAAAACGCATAACTATTTTGTTAGGCAGATTGTAATCGTTGCATTGACAATAAACACCAAATATATATTCAAGTCAAATATTATCTTGTTAATTTATGTTCAAAAGAAATCATTCTAGAGGAGTTGCATGATTACTTCGAGTCACTGCCTTTCATCAATACGAAAAAGGATAGTGTACCTATTGGGTCTGATGAGCTATACCTCAAGTATAAACGCTTGTATTGTCTTCGTGTTGTGTAAAGCATTTGTAATTGGTTGCTGTCAAAGCTATAGTTAACAAAAATGCTGATATTTTACTGTCCAGTTGCACATGTACCCACTTGACCTTCAGCCAGTTAATGTCCTGTAACATATGTTTTCAGGTTTGTACATACTTTTTGTAAAAACGTCTTTGAAAACCATGTCACGCTTGCATTTCACCGAAATATTTACACAGGGCCGTGATTTTCCTGCAAGATAAATTGCTTCTTTGCCAGAAATGTAATGTGTTCTGTAATAAGCATAAGGCAATATCACATTCGAATTGTTGAGTATACTCACTAAGGAGCATGGTGTTATAAGCACTGCCTGCATATCCAAATTTGCAACTTAAATACTTATATTTTGCCTTTTCCGTATGTTCTCTGTCATTTTGTGCTCTATTTGCATAGTCATCTTGTTACAAAGTTTCATTTATTGTGTATGTTACCTTCTATCTTATTCTCAATCACTGTGCATTGATTCCACCAAGTATTCGAGCTTTGTTTAGGTAAAGAAAAGTTAACGAAACATGTATTGGTTACCAACGACTTCATCGTTTGTGTCCACAGAGGCGTATCTTGACCAGTCAATTTAGAAAATTACAGTAGACACGTAAATTTTTATAACAATTTAAAGACATTATAAGTATTGATGCAAAGAATAAAAGGGCGTCGGGAATTTCAGCGTAAAAGGCATTCAATGCAGTTACATGGAACGATTTGTTTTCTACTGTAAATATTAATATATTGGCCGATAATTTTAAACAGAATAGAAAAAGATACTGGTATAACCATTATCTATAATTTTGTATTATAACCCCCACATAACCATTATTTATGATGTTGTGTTATAACCCCCAAATAACATTTATCTATGATTTTGTGTTGTAACCCCCAAATATTTCATAGTTCATTTTATTTACATAAGTTTCCTTTTTACTGTCATCCGTGTGCAGTTTTCATTAATGGAACAGAAATGTGTAGGTTTTAAAAAATCTGCTTCATCTTGTAAGCGTCCTTTTCATATTTTTCTCAACTTCAAGGGGAGATGATTCTGAACTTATTGTTACGTTGCTCATTTACGATAGGGGTTGAGCACTCATTGATATGACAACACTGTAAAAGTTTGAAAAAAAAGAATGAAAACTGTAAATTGCACGAAGAAGCTGCATTTCACAATGCTTTGAAATTCAGTAAATGATCATAATAGATTTATTGCTCCGATATTCATCATTTTCAAAATGGTTCGAGTAATACTGATATAAAAACACTAAACAAGTTTGGAAAGATTCAGACGAAAGTTGTGAAATCTTTTAAACAAGTGGAAATTGTTTATTTTGTCAAATTAAATAGAAACAAAATTTGGACTTATTGTCCCGATTAGCTTTGCATTACTGGCAATACGTGTTGTAATAAATGTTATAGGCACACATGCAGTACTTATTTACACTAATTTACGCAAAAAAATCACCACTATGCAAGATATTCTTAAAACAAACATATATACATTGATCCATAAAATAACTTCTCCTCCCATAAGCGAAAAAAAAGCATTACATACTAGTCGCCACTCTTCAGAACGACGCCAATAAAATTTGATAAGGATTAAGTAGTATATGACATATATTTTCAAAATGTTTTAACCACATGTTTTGCACATTTATGTTTCCAAATATTTCAAGTTACACAAATAATACGTAAACATTTCCGTTCGGATTCATAAACATTATCCCGTTGAGATAAGTGTATTATATAGCACATTTTTATAGGCCTAAGTCTTCCTAAGTAAGTAACATCTCCTTAATTACACATTACTTTTTTGGATTTTTTCTTTACAAAGATGATAGGCATTAATATTGTCCGGATGTCTCATAATAAAGATATATTGAGGTAAGGTATTACCAAGCATTTATTAACCGAGGAAGATTCGGACGAGCAGTTGTATTGGTATATAACTTATAGATGTACAAGTAAAAACGTCTACCCAGGAAAATGGTAAGTTAACTGACCGCCGAGATATGACTGAAATACTTCGAAAACGGCTACAAATTCCAACAAAGATGTCTGACAAGAGTGTGATTTATATAGCACGTGCTATTTTGTAACTATTGATCTTCAAGAGTATCATTACACAAAAAGACTAACTAATAAACGATAATCTTTCATATTTGTATCCTAAAAGTATTTGTTATACGGTCGCATTCACAAAAGATACCGACAAACCCGAATAAACTTGTTGAAGTGAGATACCATTAAATGTATTGTGTATATTGAATGCTAGTTAATGAATATACTTTATAAAGCCCTCTTCTATAGCGACGTGTCTAACGCCATCTTCTGTATCTACGTGACCAACGTCATCTACAATGTAAACGTGGCAAACGTCATTAACTCTATTTATGTGGTCAACGCAATCTAATATATCTGCGTGTCAAACGCAACCTACTTTATCTACGTGGCCCCTGCCATCCACTATATCCACGTGTACTAAGTCATCTAATAAATCTCACTTGCCGAACGACAACAACTTAATCAACGTGCCCAAGGCTAGTTTCTAAGTATACGTGTCCAACGCCATCTACTATATCTACGTGGCCAATGTCATCTACTAAATCTGCGTCAACAAACCATATACTATATCAACGTGCCCAACGTAATATAGTATATCTACGCGGCCATGGCCAACTACTTTATTAACATGTTCAATTCCAACTACTCAATCTACGTATCAAACGCCAACTACTATATCTACGTGCCCAACGTAAGCTTCTTTATTTACGATTCCAACATCATCTACTATATTGACGAGGCCAAGGTCATCTACTTAATCTACGTTTCCAGCGCCATCTACTATTTCTATGTGGTAAACGACTTCTACTGTATAAATGTGTTCAACGCCATCTAATTTATCTACGTGGCCACCGCCATCTCATATATCTACTCGTCTAACGCCATCGACTATATCTACGTGTCAAACGCAAATTACTATTTTTCCGCAAATTTCTATGTCTACCTGTCCAATCCCATCTACTATGTCTACGTATCTAAATTCATCTCCTACATCTACGTGTCAAACGCCAACTAATATATGTACTTGTCCTTCGCCAATTACTAAACATACGTGTCAAATGCCAACAACTTTATGTACTCGTCAAACGCCATATATTGTGACTACGTGGCATACGCCATCTACTAATTCTACGTTTCCAACACCATCTACTACGTTTACATGGGTAACGTCATATACTATATCTACGTGCCTTACGCCATCGACTATATTTATGTGCCAAACGCCAATCACTATATATCCATGTCCAACGTCATCTACTATATCTACGTATCAAACGATAACTACTATCTGAACGTGTCCAACGCCACCTTCAAAATCTACGTGTCCATCGCTTGCTTCTATATGTACTTATCAAACGTTAAATTCTATATCTACGTGTCCAACTCTAACTTCTTTATCTCAGTGTCCAACATCAACTTCTGCATATACTTGTTTAAGGTGTTTAACTCCCACTACCATGTACACATGTATACGTGTCAAATGTCAACTTTGTAAATTACTAGCCTAACGTCTTTTTCTGTATTTACGTCTCCAACGCCATCGTCTTTATCTTCATGTCCAAATTCATCTTCTATTTTAGTTGTCCAACGCCAACTAATATATGTACTTGTCCTAAGTCAACTACAAAACCTACGTTTCTAACGCCAACTTCTTAATATACGTGCCAAACTTAACATCTCTATCTCCGTGTCAAACGCCATCTTCTAAATGTACGTGACCTGCGTCATCTACTAAATATACGTGTCTAACGCTATATTCTGTATCTACGTGGCCAACGACATATACTAAATCTACATGTACGAGCCTAAGGCAATCGAGTATATCTACGAGTCTAACACCATTTACTTTATATCCGTGTCCAACGTCATTTACTTTACGTGTCAAACGCTAAATACTATATGTACGTGTATGACGCCAACAACAAAATCTATGTATCCAACGCTAGTTCATATATCTTCGTGACCAACGTTAATATCTATATCTACGTGTCCAACCCTAACTTCTTTAGCAAGGTGTCCCACGTCAATTTTTATATCTGCGTGTTTAACGTGTTTAACGCCAACTACAATATACACTTGTCAAACCTCAACTTCAATATCTACTAGCCCAACGCTAAATTCTGTATCTGCGTATCAAATGCCAACTACGTAAGTTACACTGAGGCCAGTACAGTATTTGTTGAAATGTAGCTATTACGTTCAAGAGAACGATCACCCAAAGGATTTACCGATGCACTTGGCCCGCATGATGTTCTCTAAATTATTTCTACATCATAATCTGCATTAATGACGAGCGATGTTAAATGTAAGC
Organism: Dreissena polymorpha; assembly: GCF_020536995.1. NCBI lineage: Eukaryota > Metazoa > Mollusca > Bivalvia > Myida > Dreissenidae > Dreissena > Dreissena polymorpha. The sequence goes on along the minus strand of NC_068355.1, from coordinate 97,704,817 downwards.
GTATATGCTTATGAAAGGAATGCTCCTTTGGTTTTGCATTTTTACAAAGCTTTAACATATTATCATTTGAGAAAACATATAATCTATATAATAAAAACAAATTGTAGACGACTGGTTTGCCTGAAAAGCTTGCATAATCAGTCTTGATCGTTTAAGAAATAAGGTTACGAAAAAAACGCTTTCGTGAAAATAAAAGGTGAGCATAATTTTACACAAAAAGGAAGTTCAGTCGTCTTATTGTGTTGTTGTTTTTTTTGCAATCGTTATATTCTCCAGATTTTGTTTTAAAAGTGCATCAAAACGGAACAATGCCGTTGCTCTGGTTTGTATCCAACCGCTGAGTAGTGATATGGTAATTACATAATAATGTATGCTTTTCTATTTTAATTGAAGCTGTAGAGTTATTTTGTTTTCTTATAAATGCAGTGACATGTTTTCTAAAAAAAACTATGGGGCAATTGTGACGTTTGGAGAACCTTGAAACCTGTTTAACTTCCGTATGCGTTTCATTGACCGTGTCATGACGGAATTTATTGTCTTGATTGTCGTGTATTTGTTTGTTGTATTGGGGTTAGTGGAAGCCGAGTTTTACGATCCGTCGGACAAAACCTTTGATGTCGAGGACACAATAAAAACATGTGGAGGAAGTTCCAACGCCTAATGTCCAGCGTGATAAACTGAAGAACAAGCTGCAGACTTCGGAAAAAACGATATATAATAGTTAATAGAAAATAGTTAATTTCGAACAGAAAATTGGCCTTTGCAATTGAGAGTTGTACGCTGCATTACATGCCGTTAAAGGGGCCTTTTCACGTTAAGGTAAATTTACAAAATTAAAAAAGGTTTTTCAGATTCAAAGATTTTCGTTTTAGTTATGATATTTGTGAGGAAACAATAATAATGAACATTTACCATGCTCTAAAATAGCAATTACCGGTATATGCATCTTTTGACGATATTAAAAACCTGAAAATTATAATGACTTCAAACGCAAAACGATTGAATAATTTTGAGGGTTATGTTGTTGTCGTTATATTTTGTGAAATTGCAATGATTGCTTATATTAATCTTTATATACATCCTTTATTGTATGGCCGAGTGGTCTAAGTGGTAGACTTTTACTCCAGGGTTCAGTGGTTCAAGCTCTGTTGAGGGTGACCTTTTATTTTTTTCTAAATTTTATTCTTGATTGTTTTACTGGAGCCTTTTTGATCCAATGTTTGCATTTATCAATATGAAGCATTTCATGACAAACTTTAAAACATGCCAAAATCACAGGTGGAAGTAACGTACCCAGGATAGTATTTTTTTTAGGAGCCCAATATATTCAAATAAACATATAAAATCATGTTTAATGAGAAAAAAATGTGACAAAGAGCCATGAAAAAAAATTCCCCACCCTCTGATATTGGAATCATAAAAAGGTCATTAACTAGAATTCATCATAGACCTGTCTTCGCGGGCCGCAAAAATGTCAAAATCAGCTTTAAACCAAAGTATCCCTTGATCCTCCTATGGGCAATTGGACAACCTTTCAAAAAAAGTTAACTTAAAAAAAAATCTGTCTAGCCGTTAACTCACAGTCGGTCGATAATCAAGCAATATTTCCAGTCCGTTTGTCAACCCGAATAAATGTTCGACAGACTTTCAAACAATATTTTTTAGTTTTTGCCCCTTAATCGATAGCTCGCGTCCTATTCCTTTCAAACAACGAGGCGTGATAAATAATGCATGCATATGTAACCACTTACCCCTAAAAACTAATTCCAATACAATCAGTATGATAAGTATTTTTCATTTATTTACATTTATTAAAACGTCGTTGTTGTTGTTGATTGGATATTACTGTGCCTGGCTTGTCAGTGTAATTCACTGGTAAGCCGGGTTCAAGAGCGATGGCTACTTTCGTTTTCAAGTAAATCAAATTTAGACTTAAAACAGTTGTAGCAAAGAAAATATAAACTTTTGGAATTAGTTTTTAGGGGTAAGTGGTTGCATATGCATGCATTATTTGACGCTTTTCGTATTTTTAAAGGAATAGGACGCGAGCTATCGATTAAGGGGTAAAAACTAAAAAATATTGTTTGAAAGTCTGTCGAAGATTTATTCGGGTTGACAAACGGACTGGAAATATTGCTTAGTTATCGACCGACTGTGAGTTAACGGCTGGACAGATTTTTCTGAAGTTAACTTTTTTGAAAGGTTGTCCAATTGCCCATAGAAGGATCAAGGGATGCTTTGGACTATCGCTATTTTTGACATTTTTGCGGCTCACGAAGACAGGTCTATGATAAATTCTAGTTAATGACCTTGTTATGATTCCAATATCAGAGTGTTTTTTTTTTCATGGCTCTTTGTCAAGTTTTTTCTCTCATTTAACATGATTTTATATATTAATTTGAATATATTGGGCTCCTAAAAAAATACTATCCAGGGTACGTTACTTCCACCTGTGGCCAAAATCTGTGAAAAGGCCCCTTTAAAGTGTCACAAAATGTTCACCTTCCAAAGTTTGTGGATTGATTATGTGAGAATTTTTTCCCGCAAATAGTTGTATGATATATGTAAACCAAATAATGATTAAACTACAATCGAATATGAATGCTTTAACCAAGGTAATACTTCTTAAAATTGTTATTTGTGTTTTAAAACACACATGCGTACACTGTGATTAGTAGGTATTGATATTTAGCAATGTCAATGAAAAATGGGCTACACAATACTATGTCAATACCTTTCTATTGGAAAATGTTAATCCTTTAAAAAATCACTACAAACAAATGCTTTTCAAAATGTGTATTTAATAATCAGAGACAGGGTGAAAATCGATTAGAACAATAAACTTCTCTTTTTTTTATTTTGCTATTTAAGCATAAACATTAAACACAACTATGTGCGTATTTTTCATGGTGTGTTCATTACAACTGCATTACTAAATTGCTTCTTACGTGCCTTACAATGCATATACATATTTTAGTCGCAATACCTTTCTTCCGTTGTGGACGGAACATGCTTTCATGTTGCTATTGAAATAAGGAAAAAAAAGTAAACTGAAGCTCCAGAAATATTGTCTATAGAAACATGCTTACTATCCGCTAGTTATACATTAAAAAGGAGTATATACAATATAGCAATACTTGCACTGAAAATAAAGACATGCCATTCGAGTAAACACACAGTGTCACATGTGTAGTTCGTTGGTGCACAGCGGCAACTGGCTGCTAAAATAATTTATTCTATCTATGTGAATTAACTAGCATTACTGGTATCTACAAATGGCAGTCGCTACTGCTGGATCTTGAAATGTTAACCATTGAAATCTATAAGGGCTGCACTAGCAACGCGATAATTTTAAACTAAAATATAACATACAAATTATTTAAATAGATAACGCTAACAAAAAGCAACAATAAACAATTATCGAAACAAAAGAACAATGCCTGACCGTCTTATGAATACATCGGTCATGTTGACAAGCAGATAAATTTGTATTGTACCATCTCTTATCAAGGTCTTGAATATAATTAACTTTTATTCATACAATTTAAATCAATGCAATAATATATTGTATTTTAGTGAAAATACAATCAATTACTGTATTTATCAACTATTCCCATCAAGGCGGAAGGGAGATTATAAAAATGCCATTTGTCCGCCCATCCGTTCGTTAATCCGTTAGTGTTATATTTTTGTGATCGCTCAAAATCTCCTAAAAAAGTTGACGCTTTGTTCTGTACTTTATTTCAAAAATATGGTAAAAGATTTTAATGAGATTCCCCTTCAAATATTAAGAGCAGATGATGTGCCTTATATTTAGGTTATAAAACGTACTCAATGGCAAGGTTATATTTCAATGTTAAAATTTTGAGCATATATATTTTCCTGTGCGGTCCATTTTCCCTATACATATTGAAGGGTCAAAATACTTGCTTGAATGATCAATACTATCGGCTGATATGTCAAAGTAACACTTAGTTTAGCTTTCATTTGTATTTGTAAATTCTTCATATCTCTGACACTCATGGAAGGATTTATTTCAGTTAGTGTCATTCAAACGATTTCCGGAAGCAATGGGCTTCATCGTCACCTAAAGGGCAGTCTCTTGTTCCGTCGCAGACTTTGTTCAGACGGAGGCACTGCGGGGTCAGACTGGTTGTTGGATAGCGGCTACACAGGAAGCTCCCGGGTCCGCATTTGCAAGACCCCGCTATTTTCAATAAAACCATAATGCAAAAATTATAATATATAATATTATTTATTTGCTTATGAGTCCACAAATCTATATTGGCTTTGGCAGTAAACGCGCTGTATAAATAAGAATTATGTAGTAACCGTTCTAGCTCAATGCATCATCTTTACTACTTTATATAAAAAAATAATTAATAAATAAATTAATCGTACAAACACGTCACTGTTTATTAAAATGTCGTAGGTACTTAACATGTTTCGGAATAAGCCTTCATCGGTAGTACATTAATATAAACAAATACAAAGGAAGTGACGTCAACGTCATACAATAACGTAACGTTGTTTAGTGGAAAATATATATAGTACATAATATTACATAATTGGCGTCGCACTGGATCGCGGCGGCTAGTATGTAATGCGTTTTTTTTCGCTTATGGGAGGAGAAGTTATTTTACGGATCAATGTAAATATTTTTGTTTTAAGAATATCGTGTATAATAGTGATTTTTTGTATAAATGAGTGTAAATAATTTATTGTCAATAATGCAAGCTAATTGTTTAAATTAATAACTGATCACAGGGGAAAGATCACAGGGACTGGGCAAATACGCGAAACGTTCTGGTTTTGTATAAATACAAAACATTATCAAAATAAATTTATATTGTGGTTTTTCTAATAATAGCGCAGGCTTTTGCTGTACGAGTTTTGGTTAGGGCGTATTTTCTTCAATTTTACAAGACGACAGCGATTACACAGTTTATTGCTTATTGATAACCGTTACACTACAGTCACTTATTAAGGCAGTAGGTGCCTAGTGAGATCGTGAATAGTCTGTCGGTATTGCCGTATTCGGAAAGCCTTTCGGCTATAAGCGATATCTACGGTAAAGTCCGGAAATTATACTCAATACACGAAATAAATTTGTATATTTTATTTAAGAGTTAAATTGCTTATCTCTTCAAGATTTAATATCTATACAATACAAATTTAAGTTAAATTAATTCGTTTCATAAAATATTCGTGTTCTTGACGTCACGGCTGTTGACATTTTCTTAGCAAAATGAAAGTGCGTAATAAAAGCGATCGATTTGCAAAATCGAAAAAGAAGCAAACGCCGATCGACAACGTTGTGTTCGATAACAATTATTCATTTACCGAGCTCTGCGATGGTGATTTGTGTGAAAATGACTCACGTAAAAGCTATTCGCATTTGCTTAATTGCGTGAAAAGAGTAAGCAGAAGTGGGTGGGGGAATGGAAGAAAATTGATTGACTCGTTGAGCTGTAGGTTTTTTCTAAACAAATTACAGAATGGTCAGTTTTTTAATCTGTGTCCCATTCCTTTGACAATATATAACATTGCTGGCGAACTACAAAATGGCCTCAGTGCTTATTTGTACGCTGTTTGTAAAAACCCTGACTGTAGAAAAGTCAACCGAGTTGCTTATGGAAAGCAGCACCATCTCAAGATCAGGGCAATGCCATGCTTTGACGTAAATACCAAGCTTGGAACAGGTATGCATGTCTTCATTTTTCAACCTGCCATTTCTATTAATGTTTAATCATTGCCATTTATTATTAAATTACTTGAAAATGGTTCATATTTTCAGTATATTCGGTAATAAAATTTCGCGATGTGAAATCGAAAGAACATCAAGTAAATAGGTAACATAACGATAAACACACTATAAATAACGCAAGTAGATTGATCATTATATATATAAAATATCTATTATTCACTACGCATGCACATTTTGCATTCCTGTGTTCACCAAGTGACGAAGACGATCAATCTACTGTCGTTATTTATAGTTATCTGGAAGTTACCTTGTAGACATACGCAGTGAAATGTATTATCGTATATACTGAAAATATGAAAACTTAACAACTTTTTTCAAGTAATGTAATATACCAGTCGTGATATTTTAATCAATATAAACTAATAATTGCAAAAAATACGGTATTTTACTACTTTTCTTTTCTTGGTCGTCGTGGTTGACGGTCCCTTTAAATGTGTGTTCAAGTATCATCGATAACCATTATTTATCTAAATATGGATCACTATATGATCGGCGACTCAAAGCTTTAATTAGTAAAGAGTAAAGGCTAAATGTGTATAAAAAATTGCATATTTTGCATATTTTTGTCCAATAAGTAGTTAAAGTAATGTTCGATTAGGGTAATTGGGTATTTCTTAATATAGTGTAGGCTATTGGCTATTTGAATGATATGTGGGCAAATAATGAACGCGTTATAAATTCCGGCGTACATTATGTTCTCATCATTTGTTCCTGTAAGGTCCGACGAAATCCAACTATTTCATGCTGCTGTCATGAAACACACATTTTTACACAAATCCGTCCAGGACGTTGACTGTTTTTTCAAAGACCGTTCCTCCTATAGGGGATACGCTTCAAATAAATGTTGGATGACAGCTTTAAATTAAAATAATTCCTATGCATTGAGAATAAGCAACACGTTTATATTTTTTTAACAGAACAGAGAGTTTATTCATATAATTTAAACATTTTCAGTTCATCGTTACATATACATAACTGACAAAATATAAGCAATAAGCACATGCATAGTAATGCGAAAGTAACCAAAATAGTACATAAAAAGGTGTTAAAAAATGCACCTAGGCCATCATATCACTCAACGTTTGCATTCAATTTATCAGTTCTCATTTTAAAAGCATTTTTACAATATATTGCGAGTTTATTTAGGACTTTGGTTTTAGTGTTTGTTAACAAAAGAATAAATTTATGCATACTAGTACGGTTATAATAGAATTTATCAATATACATTTTTCTTATATCGGTAAAAAGAGGACATACAATTACAAAATCGGTATTCGACTTCAATATCACCTGAGTTACATATAATACATTTGCGTTCGTTTTGAGGCATATTTATACGTCTCCCAGATTCAATTTTTAACATGTGGGACGAACGTCTTAATTCTGATATGTATTTTCTTAAATTAAAGTTTTTGGATTATGTTAAGGTAATCAGATAGTCCAATTGCACGTGGTTATATTCCTATGTTTCTTTATATTCAATATATGTAAATTAGTATCTCTGTTTCGTAACGGTCACGATTACGGTCTGCCTTAAAAGGTACGAAAATCAATGCTTATTTTGAAGATATTACTGAAAGAAAAACAATATATGCTTGTTTATGGCCAAACTTCTTTTCAGCCTTACATACTTTAAATGTCGACGTGCACAATATATAATTATTCATATAGATTAAAAAAAATTAGAACAATAAACAACAAAATGAAGTGTTACCGTCAACTAGCGTTTGTCGCAAAGTATATAATTTGCTTCATATTTAATTGAATACATATTTTCAATATATCGTTAAGGTTTCTTCTTGATTGTCTGCCAACTTTGATTTCGCTCAATACGCTGGAAATCAAGCTGCGTATGAAGGCAATTATTTTTTTGAGAAAATACCCCCAGACTGCTGACAACATACAGAATTGGATGTAACTGAAACATCTGCCAAACCGTCTCACTTTGGTAAAATGATTATATTGGATAATTATGTATCAGATTGTATAACCAATCTATACTAGTATGATTCCTTTGACGTTGATCCTTGGTATCCTTAGGTAAAATTTCTGACATTTCTCAGATGTCTTAAGAATGTTCTCGTAGACAGAAAGCGTTTTTGCTTCTCATATCACTCGGCTTAAACGAGCAGATTGTTTTTATACACGCAGGTCGAAATAAAAACAGCATCTGATACATTTTTATACAGTCGTAAATGTTTCTTTATTAATTTATTGTTCTAAAATGAACTGTCAACGAACAACTGCAATTTGACCGGAAAGTTTGATATATTTTATGGTTAATCCGCAAAGTAAAGTTTTAAGTTATGTCTCAGTAGTGGGCTTAAGTCAAATTTGTCTACTCTACAACCATAATAGACTGCTGTAACAAATATATGAAATGACATTTGCACAAATAAGAAGGAAATATTTGACAATTATAAAAATACAAGTAAATGAAGGATTCCAGCAGTATTTTAACTGTAAGCTTTGCGAGAACTTATCCAGTGACGAAAACTATATATGCAAATGTATCAATCCAGTAAATACTTAGAGAAAACAATTCAGATTCGCAAAGGAATACTCAAAAATGTTGAGCGACTGCACTTCAGTACTTCCTTGAAGACGATTGTATTTTGTCGAAGTTCTGCAGAAATTACTTGGCACGTATAACGGTACTTTAATATACACCGATACAGATACAACATTTACTGGAAGTAAATTAATTTTCTTTAAACAAGTGACCATGAAATTGTCTTCGCAACATCTAATTGAAATATGTACGTCATATATTACTGTTCACTCAGTGTTGTTCTGAGGAAACGAGTTATATTATATGTTTACGTGTATGTGCATTTGTACTTAAAAATGAAGCATTGTTCGTAAATGATACAACATACATACATTGTATTTCCTTAACTTTAACATGCTTGACATGTTTTTACTAATGGATGACATATTGAATAAAACAATATTCAAATCAATGACATAATGTACTACTCATACTCGTAGCCAGGGGGGGGGGGGGTGCGTTGGGTGCGTTCGCACCCAATCTATTTGGACGAGTAAAACAATTGTACTCTAAATTGCACCCAACTTTATTGGACACAAAAACGGTAATTTATTTTTATCCAGAAATCCAGTGAGTCTTCGTATTTAAGCGTTAAAATAATGTTGAATTCAATATGCAACCGACATGTATCAATATAATTACTTTTTCGATTAAGTCATTTCCAAGATAGCGCGTGATTTTAATAACAAGTTTTTACCGTAGAATAGTTGAAATCATTAGAAGTTGTTACAGCAAAATTTGAGAAGATCTAAGAAGCCGGTCCCCGAAAAATGGAATTGGAATCTTTGTCAAATATATATTTGTTTTCTGTACAATGCAACATTATTAACCTGGCACTCTAATGCGTATAAAATCGATACAACATCGATACTTATTTATAAATATTTGATACTAAATGATTGTTTTGTAACTTGTATAATCGTTATTATATATATCTATCCGTCTATATATATATATATATATATATATATATATATATATATATATATATATATATATATATATATATATATATATATATATATATATATATATATAATGACTGTTAAAGCTAAAACTGTAATAGATGTCATAACAAATTGTTGAAGCCTACTTATTGTGGGTTGAAATCCCAGTCCAATAACCTTTTCCGACAATTATCTAAATGGCTGGAAAAACAGTTGGATTAACTTAAATAAATAAATAACCTTGTAAAAAAGAAAATACATTTAAGATGATTATTAACGGAATGTTATGTCAGCATCCTAAAATGACTGAAATCAAAGGACATCCTTCGACTATTGCCGAAGACTAATAAGTCACTGGTTAATATTTTCGCATTATACCACGATTTATAACAACAACACATTGTGAACATCATTTTCGACGGACTTCGCTGTCTTTTTGCTTCATCCCCGTACAACCAATTTCGGATCCCCTAAAGGGTTTTCCAGCAAAACATATCAGCTATGCTCAATTCATGATATTTTTTTGTTGAATGACAAGCAAACATATCATTGTTAAAAGCAATGTAGCTTTTTTTGGAATTTACCAACACTTAATTGCATCTGTTCTGCTCCCCATACAGAACTTTCCACAATGTTTTATCATGTCTAACTTGACACTAGGAATGTCATACTTTTAAACAGTTGTTAGAATGAATTTAAGACGTTATAACATATGATCAGATAGACGTTAACTTTAAATTTTCATCAACTGTGACTGATCTTGAGCATATCATTGGCAAATAAGTACATCTTTTTTCTTCAGCGTCCTGGTATACATTGTTAAGGACTTTGAGACCATATGGCCAGTAGTTTGTGGTTATAGGGTCTTAATGAAGCCTACAATGTTCGTATGTTTCTGAAATTCGTTTAGAAAAAAAGTATACCAGTTATACCAATTTGATTTCTTTTAAGTATTGATGCAGATTTAAGAAGACCCAGTTTTGTTAACCAGTGTTTGTTGTACAATACACTATATGCACGTTTAGAGCTATGCCTCTGGTACCATCCATTGTAGCAGACAAATAATTGTTTTGAAAAAAAGTCAAATATTTCCATTTCTTTTGCTCGATTTATGAATGGTAGAATGTTGGAATGGTGTAGAATGTTGGAATGGTAAAACACACCAACTTTATCCAAGATTCCAATTCATAATGATACTTGATACCGTTCTTATTGTTGATTTAACATTTTATAAATTTTGTTGCATCTGTTAACAAAGTGTGTGCGCGCATACTAGTGTCGGGTTAAACACCGTATAAAATTATGTATATTCGTGACTGGTGGGGAATACATGTCTTTTATATCATATTCATGTCGATCAGTCACTGAGTACGGTCAATAAAAGTGAAATTTCATATAAAAATGCTCTATAACTTCAGTACAGTTAAAAAGTGACTAGAATGCAGGAGTTAACGTTTCAACACCCCTCGCACATACTACCTTCGCCACTTAGTTGCTCAATAACAATCGTCTATTGCAAAAAATCGCAGCCCACTTTTCAAAACCCTGGCTACGGGCCTGACTACAAATCCATGCATATGATTCAAATTGTTTCTATTTTTGTTTTTTTGATTAAATGAAATGTAAAGTCTGCAATAAAACACTTAATCTGTTAAAAAAAATCAATCACAACGCACTTTGAACACAAGATATTATTGGGATTATCATCCACACACAGTCCAAACTGACAGTAAGATGTAAACTTGGCAAGATCAGGTTACATCTGCATTTGCAAAGTTCCATTGGAAATATATGCAAGTATAAAAAACAAAAATGACTGATACCTTATAAGCAATCTTCAACAAACACATAAATAATATATCACACAGGCGTGATAATTGTAATAAAAGTAAGTCTAGCGTGTGATTGTGGCTCACATCGTTACTTTTCTTATCAACCTTATTCTTTGTGAAAATAATACAAGAAATTATTCATCATATAACGTTATCAAAAGAAAACAAAAATTATTGTTTCGTATATTATTCACTCTGAACTCCCTAGAAATGCATAGTGAACATAGCAGATTAAATATGTTGAATTTAAACAGTAATTTAAAGTCTATGCTTATTAATTACTTGATTTTACATGAATTGGTTGCCGATTCTAAGGTATTAAGATTAGTCGGTGCATTGTTTCATCCTACACTTACCTGCATGTCTTTTAGCAAATATACGTCAATGGGATCAATGACCCAAACATACACGTTTTTATGTTTATTCATAGATCTACACAAAATAACATATTTGCCATATTCTCTCCTATTCATTCCAGCTTATATACGGTATATACACACAATCGTGAAAATGTGAATTAGTCGAGAACGATCTAATGACGTCACGAATTAGTTGTGTAATTGATCATGTGACTGCTAATTCATTTGTAATCTAGATGCATCGGTTTGAACACAGAAGTTGTCAAATACACCTTTTTCAACATTTTCGTTTTGCCGATCTACTACAAATACATACACAGTCGAATAAATAACATGTTTATATGATCATGATTGGTTTTAATCCTTTGAGTGGCCTTTTTTCTTAGTTGTGTTGTAGATTTACATTTCATTTCAATAAGTGACACAGCAATTAAACTACGTTCCTAAATCCGATATTAGATTTGCATGTTCTAATTTTATTTGATGAGTTCCTTTTTAATTTTTCTAATAACAAACATCAGGACACAAATTTAAACCATGCATATAAATAAGTGTGATGGGAGAGTCGTTTTATACGTCATGTGTTGTGTACAGTTAATTTATTTTTAAATTACATCATGTGAATCTGTCATTTGGTTATAAGTCTATATAGATCTACTGTAAAAATCTTAAAACTTGATATTCACCGATGAATAATAGTTATATAAAACAAGTATGTGTTGTTACCTTTGTATTACCTTAAATTTAAAAAAAAATGCATCTTATTTTACTGCCAATAAACTTTTATAAAAGTGGCAAATGTGTGTGGTAGTTAAAACAAAATTAACACTGCAAGTTTTGGAATAACCTACAGAAATTTTTTGAAATCGATGTGTCTTGACGAGAAACTTTGCATTTATCGCGTGAAAACATTGTCATATAAGATCGTTGCATCAAGTAGGAATTGATCCAAAACAAAAAAAAGTTTCCCAGATGACGAATATAAAATTGAATAAACATGAATGGTTATTTCAAATACAACCGGAAAGTATTGCTGTCACACGAGAGCAGACAAACTCTACTTAACCTTCAAAGCCGACTGTCACCTAGAAATTTCATTCGGATTATTACAAAAATTTCAATGTCAGGCTGTCGGTTCCGCTGTTAATTCGGGAACAACTTCCGTTCAAAGTGCTGCCACAACTCTCGTATTAATTTCCTGTGACATGTCAAATTTCCGGATACTGTCATACCGGTCTTATTTTAAGTGCATTAAAAAAATGCCACTTTCACGAATACTCTATGTTCATTTCGTTCTTGACAAAGTGATGAAACCTTCAATTTAAATTCTATCGACGAATGGGTAAAAATTGTGACAGCTTATAACGCATAAAGCGGAGCTTTAGGTGGCAACTGCTCTTAGAAGATATGAAAAATTAAACAGAAATAAGCGATTAAATCAACTGTATTTTGCTAACGAATATAAATGCCCAATGCCAAGTAGTGAAACCCTATTATTCAACTTTATTTATGTAACATACAAACATTATTTGAATTTAGTAACGTAGTAAACATCGAGTCAAATAATGACAAGCGATGGAAATGAAGTAACTTTTTTTACCCAAATAACCGATAATGTATAGTCCGTTTTCCAACATATTTGTATCGTTTATGTTTTCTGATTTCTTTCGGTGTCCTTGTGTATGCAATGGACTTAAATCAAATTACTTCAAGTATTAAATCGGGGCAGAAATCGCTATGTTTTATGCTGACGCATGCGCATTGGGATGGGCATAGTAGGGTGCACAATGTCAAAATATTTTGTGTAATCGTGTTTTATTCGGTATGAGTGAAACGTTTTACATATTCAAATATGCATATATATATATATATATAATATATATATATATATATATATATATATATATATATACATATATATCGTGTTTTATTCGGTATGAGTGAACGTTTTACATATTCAATATGCCGTATATATATATATATATATATATATATATATATATATATATATATATATAATATATATATATATATATATATATATTATATATATATAGCTATATATCTATAGCATCGATCTGTAGTCTATTATATATATATACTGTGTAGTATATTCTCTCTCTCTCACCTATCTAGTGTCTCTCTCTATCCTGGGTAGTCTCACTAGTTCTATATATATGCATCTATATATATATATCTCTCTACTATAGCTCTCTCTATCTCTCTCTATCTCTCTCTATCTCTCTATCTCTCTCTCTCATCTCGCTCTCTCTCTATCTCTCTCTCTCCCCTCTCTCTCTCTACTACAACTATCTCTCTCTCTCTCATCTCTCTCTCTCTCTATATATATATATATATATATATATATATTCACACATATGGCCAGTTACGGGGTCTCTGATTTAGAAATAGGTTATGGGGTTCCCACTTTAAATACATGTATCTCCATACCCTTTTTTATCCGATATAAACACGAATTAAGGTATATAGGGGTACCTACTATTATTATTGTATATAAATACGTCATTTATTTAACGTCTTATACAAGGAAATATATAGCGAACTTATTTGCGAGGTATATACAATTTCAATTTCAGACCTGATTGTGGTTTTCGATTTAAGACCTTATTGTGAGATTTGATTGCATTACCTCCCCTACACCCCCCTCATAGTAATTAAAGGAGCCTAGAATGCGGGGTTGTATATAGACCCCGTTTTTTATATTGACCTCGTAAGTACAGTCTGAAAACTACCGAGACCGCGTAACTGGCACTATATATTGGTATATATATATATATATATATATATATATATATATATATATATATACATACACATATATATATATATATATATATATATATATATATATATATATATATATATATATATATATATATATATATATATATACACACACATATAATATATATTGTGTACATGAAAATTCTTCTTGTTGAAATATAGATGGGACATATCTCTATAGAAAATGAATATGGCCATTGTTCTTTAATTTAAGGAGTGATGATTTTGTCTTAATATGATATAATGTATTGTGTTTTATGTATCATGTTATATTATATGAAATGTGTATGTGTATTTTCCATGTTGGCCATATTAAGAAGATTGTGGCTTATTATCAAAGACAATATCCGCGTTCAAGCTATTAAGATTATTATTTGTTTTTAAATATGAAGAGACAAACAATCTGATTTAACTATGATTTCCTATAAATAAATAAGCTATCACTATAACTTATTGAACAAGGTCATGAAACAACTACATGGGTAAGTTTTCGGTCAGGTTAACATAAAAGATTTTCGTGTTTCCCTAATTTTAGGTCTAAACAAAATTAACAAAATGCAATGTCCGAAAATGAGAGACAGACTGAAGATATACATAATGGTCTGGATGTGTTTATTTTTCTGTTTTACTAAACGAGAACAGAACAGCAATAATACTGTACTGCTACGACACATAATGCTGATGCTTTCAAAATATTTATAAATTATTTATTGATAATGCCTTCATGGTAAAGTAGATGTTTTGAGGTAACAGTAAATTGCGATTTATTATTGTAGTTTCTGAAACATTAGTTTCCCCTACAGCGACGTCTATGTCTCAAATATCTAATTTAAACAGTTTACATGCATAAATTTCGATCAATGTCGCTTCGAATATTGTCATGCATTAACATGTAGATCTATACTGTTTGGTTATGATTTGTCGTATGTATCATACTTTGTAATTGTTAATACATAGAGGATATTTGTTGGATTCGGTGGATTATCGATTTTAATTCACGAGTGATCATAGAAAATAATATTTTCACGAGTGGCGCAGCCACGATGGAAAATATATATTTTTTATGATCGCGAGTGAATTAAAAGCGATATTCCACCGAATCCAACAAATTTTCTTTTCATTTTATGCCTTTGTTTCACAGTTTATATACATTGTAAAAGAGTTTAACTAAAGCATTTCGTTGGGATAATGACGTCATTTCGTAAAAAATGACGTCATTTTACAGTAAACAGTGGAAATTATCGATAATTTTCACTGTTAATTTTCACTGTATGAAACAGTGAAATTATCAATATTAATTCACTGATACTTCTCTATAAACCACCGGAAAGCATAAAATAAACGCAACTAAATGGTTGATACAAATATATAAGCATGGTTATAATATTGGCGATCAATATAATTGATTATAATAACAGTCGAAACTTTATTGGCCTTGTAACATTTAAGCAAAAAGTGCTTTATTATTTCACGATATCAAAATTTGATGATGATATACTTTTCAACCCTGTTACATTTGAATGATTGGTTGTCTATCCCAAACGCACACATAACCTTCTTTTAAAAATAGCTGTATTGCCTTGCAAATTTCGGAATGAATATATTACACGTGGGAATAATGTAACCGAACTCAAACAAATAAGTATATATTTTTTATCTAAAATGATACAAGTTTTTTCATCTCTTACTGAAATGTTCATAGGATATTATGTTTTCTTTCATTCACACATGCATGACAAAGTTGTTAAATATTTCAAATCATGTTGCACTTACCCGAGCGTTAGATAGTCGCCTTACCGTGCTGGGTTGTACTTAACAGTCTCAATCTGATGAGAATATTATACAGCATCCTACATTATCGATTATAACATAAAGGTCGATTGGACAAGTGCATCGTCTTCTTCCTAATAATCATAGTCTTCTTTATCATCATCTTTTTCCTTGTCATTCTCGTCCACCTTATCTGCCTTTACCTTCTTATCATCATCTTACCCTTATCATCATCTTCCTCCTTATAATCCTCTTTCGTCCTATCATCAGCTGTCTATTATAATCGTCTCCCTCATACTCATAATGATCATAAGCGTCGTCGTTGCCAGCATTATTATATTTGATATATATTACCAATATTACCAATATCATTACTGTAGTCGTCATCATTATCATGGTTTCGGCATTGTTATAAAATTATAAAACAACTATTTATTTTATGCTTTCCGGTGGTTTATAGAGAAATATCAGTGGATAAAAACTGATAATTTCACTGTTTCAAACAGTGAAAATTAACAATGAAAATTATCGATAATTTTCACTGTTTGCTGTGAAATTACGTCTTTTTTGTCGAAATGACGTCATTATCCCAGCGAAATTCTTTCGTTTAACCCTTTTACAATGTATATAAACTGTGGAAAAAAAATATTTAAAAAATTTCACTCGTGAAAATATAATTCTCTTTGATCAATCGTGAATAAAAATCGATAATCCACCGAATCCAACAAATATCTTCTAAATATTATTTATTATAAATCGTTATAAAGTTTACAACGTAAGTCGCACACACTTTTGTTATTATAAAGCTGCACTGAAAATAATAACGCATTTTGCAAACGTTATTTATTAACGTGTTGCAAAACGATTAAGCATAGCTATTCATTTTGTAAAATAGATGACAGCATAACCAATTAATCAACAACCGTATAATGTTCGCGTAGTTTCTCAATCGTGTATTGTGTTGATTAACAAACAGATGTATAAAAAATCCCAGTAGATAAATATATTATTCAGTTAGAGTATCATCCGTGAGAAGAAAATAACTCTTAGAAACTCATTTCCATGTGCTATAATTTAAGTACAATCGATTCACTGAGTGACGTTATTTAATTTGTATGAACTGGGCACGCGATGCTATTGTATGAAGGATATAGCTTCTTATAAATTATGGTGGACATTCTTACTTTTTATCAAAAGGAAAACTAGATACTGATTGTGAAAAGCTATAAAGGCAAATGTAATCGTACATTCGGTTTAGTGAAAACATTTTATTTGAACTTAATTGCATCGAAAGCCTTATGCTTATTGAGACACTCTAGAGTCCGCTTCCCGAGTAGAACCATTACTTCAAGTCTTTACCGTGATCTAAGTGGAGATATCCAAAACCGATTTTTAATCTTTAGATATTTAAGTCACTTTAATTGAAATTAAATAAACCCAGCAATATCATCAGCATCCATGCAATATAATAATATATGTCACAATGAAATGAAATAAACACAAATATATCATAATTCATTATCATTAACTAGATTTCAAAAAGTAGCATTATATAGTATTTATAACAAATAATCGCGATGCGTCGCACAAAGAAATTGTAACGCGCGATTTCATAATTTTGATGTATAGGCAAATACAATTGTATTATTTCTAATCAATTATCATTTGTTTATGCTAACCAGACTGACTCTATCAACAACGACGGTAAATCATTTTGTAAAGACATGCGTATTTGTCGAATAAGTGTATATTTTACAATCTTTACCAATCTGCAAACAAACAATTGTTAGTGACCAATCTGCAAACAAATAATTGTTAGTGACCAATCTGCAAACAAATAATTGTTAGTGAGCATTCTGCAAACCAATCGTTGTTAGTGAACATCAGTCTGGTCAGTTTAGCCATGCGTTTAATAGAACCGCAGTCGTGGTTAATGTCCCTAATGTCGTATAATAACGTCCGAATATTAGAAAATTGTGACTCAGGGCTTCACACTTAAAAGCAGACAATATACAGTGGTAACGGGACCATCGAAACATTTAATATGGGACAACACATGTGATCGAGAAATAGAAATATACAATCATAGCTCTTTAATAGACATATTGAACTGTAAATACGACATCGCAGCGGCTAATGTATGTTAGTGTCGCGATCGCAACGGTAAATGTGTTTCTGTCGTGATCGTAACGGCTTGTGTCTGTCTGTTGCGATTGCAACGGTTAATGTCTATACGTCGTTTTGCGACGGCTAATGTCGCTGTGTCGTGATTGCAACAGCTTATGTCCGTGCAATTGTTCAATTATTGGATAACTTGAATTATGTGTAGCGCATCAACGAATCTATTGACGACTTTGAGTTTATCGACTGAATGATTCCACTCGAATTTCGGAGGGTAATTCCCGAGTAGGAACACTTAACAATAAATTACTATTAGAATTCCGAGAAGATCTTTTTCGTCAACGTTCATGAATATCTCAAACGAGTCATTGTAAATGATGATAAATGGCTTGACCACTGAAATCCCGTTCTGGTCCGTTCTTACATTGTACGCAATAAAAATAGTGCAGCTACGAATTGCAAGTTCCCGATATAAATGGTGCATGTATATGTGTATATGTATATATTGATATCTGCGATAAGTTCAATTCCTTGGTTAATAGTATTTTTATATAATCGCCCTGTATCTCAAATAAGAAATGTCTGCAACGGATAGAAAACGGTATGTCCTAACTTATTAAATGACTTGTTATGGCCAAACGTCTTATGATGCTTTTAAAAACGTAAATTAAATCATTTCGCAATACACGAATTTGCAGTTTATGTCTTAACATGTCTGTTTTAACAAACATATAGTAAATAATATTCTTCATAATATTTAAAACAATAAACAGCTAATTCCGTCTTGTATAAAGTGACAAATACGAAAGTAACCACGAATACATTCTTATACATAATACATACATATTGACAATATTGCACGGTCCCTGCAGTGTCGTCAACGTACAATCTAATAATGTAAATCAGTAGTTCTGCTTGATTGTTTGCCAACTTTGATTTCGCTCAATATGCTGGAAACACGCCTGTCTATAAAGAATGCTTCAAACAGAAAAGCACTAGTATCCAGACTCCAACATGTACTACACATTTACGACAACATACGCATATTGAAATTTAACTTAGGATGATGATGTAATTATGCATCCAGTTGCATTATCCGTCTCTATGTTTATAGAATTATGGTTATTTTTATCATGGACCATTTGCATCCATTAGTTATTGTTCACCGGGTATCAGGTTTCTCCATAAACGCATCGTTGTATTTTCAGCCATGGTTGGATATTCACATTTCAACTTAACGCATTGATATGTTCATGTATATGTATTTATCTAAAACATTCACTGATCTAATGTCATTTGGAACATTTTTATAGTATGTACCTTTAAAAAATATTAAATTAACTAAAACTTAATATTGTTTGCATGTAAAGGAGTTATCATGTCCATTATATCCATAACGTTACACTTCCTAATGAATACTATGTTGCCAACACCTGATCGAAGTCGTCTTATTCATTATGAAAATCTGCAATATGTTTTCAAGGTTTACAATTGAATTCGCACAACAAAGCAATTATGTAAATAAATATTTCAACCAGAATATCTACTGTGGAACTACTTTGATTTGCGATGATAAAAAAGGTGTTTTTTTTTCAATCATACGAAAGTCATTCTCACTTTTCGAAGCATATCGCTGATGTTATCGGGTCATTTGCGCATTTGCAGCGGGCTGATATTGACGAAACAACAAAAACTTTATCCGGTTTCCATGAATCTTGTATGAGATAATATGTGAGATGTGTGAAATGAGAATCATTACACAAGTATCGACCTTACTTGGAAATGGAGTAATGGTGGACGCTGAATCGAACATATTAAAGTATCCAATAATTGCATTCCTTCATTTTTGCAGAAAGTGTCCACACCTCAGAACACCAATTTTGCTTTTAAATATAGATGTGAACTCGCGCGAATATTAAATAGTTAAATGAACGATGGTGGATTTGGGGATACAATTTTAAACGTGCAATGTACTTCAATGAAGGCATAACGTGCAGGTGTTACTATTTTAACTGGTAATTCTGGAAAAATATAAATGAGATATTCTAGCAATGGTGTAAGGTATCTGGTAAAATTACTTGGGTTTTTTGCTTGAAAGTTGTCAAGCTGTATAGCTACTGTCTCTAGCATCCATGATGCGAAGAAATTTACGGCACGATTTCAAAGCATCCCAAACCGATGAAAACTTGTTGTAATGAAGAAATGCTTAGGATGCTATATTAGATATTTGTAATCAAGTATGTTTAAATAAAAAAACAAGTTATACATGAAGTTTGAGCGAATTCATAACATACAATGAGCTACGTGCAGTATATCTGGATACTTCTCTCCATCCTCGTGTCAATCACGTGCTCGTTCTGCTTCATGCAGCCTGAATGGATTATGCACGTGAACTACACGAACACATTTGGGATTTACACGTACTGCGTCAGCCAACGGGTCGGCATGGACACTCGTGCCTGCGGATTTTACGGAGGACGCTTCGGTTTCGGAAACATCCCCTCCACCACATGGCAGGCCGCGTGTTTACTATACGGTGGTGGATGTTTGCTCACGTGCTTCGGAGCATTGTGTTCCCTCGCAACAATGTGCGTGCGCACTCAACTTGAAATGACGCTGGTAATGAGTACGAGGTACCTGCAAACATCCGCTGGTATATATATGTAATCTTCTTCAATAATTTAACATTAATACCATTTTTTTTACATCAGTATTCGTAGGCATCATATTGGAGTCATATTTCGCTTATATGAATATGTTTAATTGAGTTTAATATGTCAGACTTACGAACGGACATGGGGGGGGGGGCGGTATTTACAAATATTAACTGTTTGGGTTAAAATAAGTGTTAACCGTTTTCTAAGTTTTGCATTATTAAAAATATTTATTTGACACGAAATGTTGTTCCAGTTTGAACTTATATATGGTATATTTCGTAACTGTGTTTTCTGACGGATTGCACTGAGTATGGCATATTGTATATTAGGAAATGCTAGTGAAATACGACGTCAAACAATAAACGAGTGCGGTACAACACACCGTTACACAACCTATGATAATAACCGTATACAATAAACAGTCGTATGATAAAAACATATCTAGCCATTGTATATGGAAACAGATTTCACAATTGAAAAATTGTTTTTATCTTTGTTTTCAGCGAATTGAATCGGATAGATGTTTTAATGACTTTCAAGCTGCGTTTTTTTTTGTTGATTTGGTGGTTACCAAGAGTTAGTTTCACCCAATTTCATACCCACGAGTATTAGCTGTGCCGTTTGTACTTAAGGTAGTTCTCAAAAAAATTAATTACCCCTACCCACAACTCAGTAACTCGTCCTCTCGACTTATTTAGTCGTTCTTAAGAGTTAGCTATCTCGCTCCCACGAATTACTAAGCAAAGAGAACGAGAAATATAGTCGTGGGAACGAGTTACTAAGTCCTCGGAACGACACATATGAAAATTATAAGCACATCTCCACGCTGTGCAACCATGGGGAATAAATTGTAGGATGTATTGTATTAAAGCGGATATAAATACGTTCTCGGCGAAATATAATGGCGGAAGATTTCTATCGAAAAGTGGTTTCCTATTGGCCGGTACGGAACATATGTCTTGTATCAAATACAAATGAAATAACAATCGGACTTGAAATTTGTTTAAAATCGACGTACTTATATCAGTTTGCATTTGAGAATTTACCCAGTTTGAAACATGAACATTTTTAGTTTTACACTTTTCGTTCACAAAACGTACCCGACCCCAAACAATTCATAAAGTCTGTCAGTTTAAAAAAGGGTGTCGTATAGAGGATCGAGGAAATTGAAATTAATGTGAAAAAAACATTTCACTGAATCATGTTTTTCTTTAAATACAGCTAGAAATTTTCACCGACTATTGCAAACGGTAAAAAGTTTTGTCGCCTCGTGTATACTTCGATCAAAACACTTCAGTCGCCCTTCAGCAGAAACTATCGCTGTCAAGTTGCCTTTTTACATGTACAAACAATTTGTTTAGGCCGTTAGTTCTTGACACCCGTTATTGTGTGGTATCATTGAACCCGGACCAAAAATTCTTGCATTCTCCAGTTGCTGCGACATATATCGCATTAATTTCCTATGACATTTCCAATTTCCTGATAATGTCAATACTAAATGTGATGCTTGCGTGGATTGGCATTTCTAAATTGCGCGTGTATTATAGTTTGTGTTCGTATTTAAAATCTAACATAATTTTAGTATTCATACGCTCTTCAAGAAGAGATCTTTATGATTTCAAAAGTGGACGTTGCAATAGCTCTTACGCAAATATTATAACTATATATAATGGAGGCATGTTAAAGGCTGCTATTCACGACGACTACCAGTACCAAATATTCATTTTCTAAAATGCTATATGTTATCATAATTCTCACTAAATAAGTTCTTAAAGTATTGGAATTGGCATACATTCGATATTAAAAGATAAGCACTTCCAGGTGTCATAAATCGCACATAACTAACCATAGCGTATATTAAATTCATTTCCTATGTAATCTGCGACGTTGACTTCAGTGGTTAATCTATTTAACAAACAAGATTATTTTGTAATAAATATCCTATATGTTATAGCAACATTCACAGATTCGTTTTATTTTAGTCCATTTGAAATGTTATGATTGTGATCTATTTCCAGTTTTCCTTATGGCGTCCGGCCTTTTTGTGTATCATATGAGCTTTGAATCAAACTACTTCCGGTTATACTGTGGGACTAAATCCGCAATGTTTTATGCTGATACATGCGCAGTCGGATGGACATATGTGTTAGCCATAGTAGGGTGCGCGATTTCGATATTTTGTCCAATATTGTCTTTATTCCTAGGGATTGAGTATGATTCACATTCGAATGAATGTAAATTGTGATTTATTTCAGTTTATTGTTGATATTTTCATGTCAATTCTTCTTTATAATAAATTCCAATTTTATAATGTATAGCTTATTTGTGATAAAATTTGTTATTTGTTGGATGTGTTATAATTGTTTCAATTATATTTAACATTCAAATGAATCAGCTTTATCAACTCGTTTGAACAATTACACATGGTAACCGTTCAAATGAGTTTTTAGCATATGATGATATATATGCAATGCAATTAGGTTTTATTAAATTGCTTGCTGTATCATACGGTTAACTTTATTGTTTCGAACTGGAATGTAGATATACAAAAATTAGCTATATTCATTATGCATACCACAAAATATGTGTATATGATATTAAAATGTAGTGTCGTGTTGAATTATGACAAACAATACATAAATTATGCATACAAAAATGTTGCTGTTTTGTCATGATTCTTACTTAGTATCATGTGAATAAGTAATTTCACATAACTACTGAAACAAAATAGACATATGTTGGAAAAAATGAATACACCAATAAAATAATGCTTTTGTCTTTTATTTATGTATTTTTGTTTGTGTGTGTGTTGTGTTTAGATTTAAAAGTAATTTTATTTTGATTATATAATATTCCTTATTGTCAGAATTAATTATCTGTATGCATACGCACATAATGTTTTCATACATGTATTAGATGTTAGATATGTCTATTACATTTGCATAAAGCGTTTGAATGGTAACACATTATTCAATTCAAATCCCGCATATGGGTATTTTATGAAACAGGAATTTATAACCTCTGTTAGAATAGGATACGGCATATGCTCAAACTAAAAGCAAACATGTTAAGTGTTGATTTGTACCGTATTATGTTAAAAAAGTATTCGTAAATTTGTTATTTGGTGAGAGACTAAAGGTGTCGACTCATAACATAAACGAACTTGTAACTTTCTAAGTAGGATGAATATGTTTCAGATGTTGTCCGAATTCGATTTTAAATATCGTTTAACATGATAAAATATATTCTTGTTAAACACACACACACACACATTAATTACAAACAGACACATTCAAACGATAAGGTTTTAAGTCAAAAGTATTTTTGATTTGATAAAATTCATGCATGAATTTTATTGACCACCACATTGCTTTTACTAAAGCAACACTGAATTTGTTAGCTGAATGGAATACGTCTTGAGCGGTTGAGACTTCAACAATACATGTACCTGTCATAAACGGAGTGGTCTTACATTTGTAGCTTGATTTTGTGGATAATTAATCGGCTCTACTATACATTTGGTTAAATACGTTTTCCCAATTTTAGTGTATTTCATTACTTAAAAAACATTAGCAACAACTTGTGTAGTAATATTCTTACAGAAAAACAACAGGTAAAAATTGAAATAAAAACAGGCACTAAATAATTTTTCCTCTTCATACATTTCATACGTCCGAAAAAAGCATGTTTTCATCCTTTTAGATGAAGAACATTAATGCACTAAATATATTATATTTAAGTTCAGATTCAATTTTGATTAAGTTGTTAATATTTCCATATAACAAACGTACATTGATTTATATTTTAATTACAAGAAATAGGAAGGTATGGTTCCGAGACATCGTTTATAATAATTATGGTCCTAGCGTTAATTTACTAAGACTACTTTTAAATGGCAATGATTATTATTACAACGTCATGTCCAGATTGATGGCCATCCACCTAAATGTTGGGTAAGTGTTAGGTATTTCTAAATAATCAGTGTAAAAGGAATGTTAAAAAGATGAATTATTTCAACAGACTTATTCCCTTAAGCACATCATTTTATAATAGTATCTGAATTGGTTAACAATAAACGCTGACAACTAATCAGTGGCATGATTCTCATAGTGTCGTGGTTATTGGGGTTGATGACATATTCCAGCAAAGCATAATTCATTATTAGCAATATACATAAGCGCCGAACCTTTGATTCCATTCAAGAAAAACATCAATTTTCTTAAATATAAAAGGATTGCGCACCCATAATTAAAGGGTGAAATAAAACCTAAAGAACTTTTGGGTCGCGTTCTGAGAAAATTGGGTTAATGCTTGTGCGTAAAGTGTCGTCCCAGATTAGCCTGTGCAGTCCGCACAGGAGGGACGACGCTTCCCGCCTAAATTGGATTTTTGCTAAGAAGAGACTTAATTTAAATCAAATATGTCATTAAAGCATAAAGTGTCGTCCCTGATTAGCCTGTGCGAACTGCACACGCATTGTGCCCAGTTTTCTCAAAACACGACTCATTTCTAGTTGTATTTCAATATACATGCACACGCTTTAAGTTAGGACTTATATGTGTTTAAGAGAGGTATCTTTAAATTCTGAGCAATCATATCAGCTTCACAGCGCATTCGTTCTCTCTAATAAAAATGACCACGCAATAAACCAAATTTTTTGAAAGACTTAAATCTACAGACAATTTATTTGCATACGAAGAGAACGAATCCCATGCGCAGATATATTATCATATCTCTGTAAGCATCCGATATATGTAGGCGATGATATGAACTGGCATGCATGTCATCGTAATAACATTTTCTTGGGACGATCCTCGTATAGCAAATAAGAAAACAAAAGTTGTTCCATTGGATTTGCATAATGAAGAACGCATCCTGGTGGGTATATTGTTTGTTTGCAATTCATGTTGATATGTGAAAACTAAAATCAGTTATACTGTGCGTTTTAGCGTGTTAAACATTGTTTTTGCTCCAGGTAATAATCATAGATTTTACTTAAAATATTTACATCACCAATGGTTGGTTTTTACTAGTATTCATTTCTATGCAGATAAATGTCGTTTTGTATTCTATTTACTCTCTTGAGCAACCTGAAAGCGGTATTGGTGTCGGATAATAAAAGATAACGTATTGCTTCAGTTACTACTCAGATAAACTTAGAGACAAATATAAATAAATGTTGTTGTTGTTTTAACATGAAGTAAAAGATTAAATACATTGAAATACCATATCCGATATCCCTTTGTCCAAAGGTGATATACCCTTTCGACGACCGATAATTCTGGTATAAACTATGGATGATATATTATACTATTTTTACAGATTCGTGTGATTGTATGTAGTCCAAGATTTTAAAACCAGTTGCTAGTTCGATCCATATGAACAGCGGATAACATTTCCAGGCAAACAATAAAGAATGTAAACCCTTGGGAATATATCAGAGTAAAATAGTGCGTATCATGCATGTTTTCACTCGATGGAACGAAGTTATACTGATTGAAGAACAAATGCGGAATCCGGTTTTACTGCGCTTGTATTAATGACAAAGTACTAAAGCGTGATCATAGCATTCGAATCGATCAAAGTGTGATTCGAGATATGGTGCATGAAAATGTGAAGCAGAGCACGCCAATACACATTTGGTAAAATCAATACTTAAATCTTTATTCAATTTCACAACAAATTGCAATTCAAATTGAACAAACATGAGAAAAAATATCCAGTTCAGATTGGAGGAGAAAACTAAAACGTTATTCATTTCCTGAACTGAACCATACTTTACACCTTCATATACGTTATCAGAGTTCAAGTCATTTTTCAAAAATGTCATGCAGCATAATAAATTACAGTTGTATGAACACATTTCAGGAAACATTAACACATATGTAATTCTTTTCAAAATATAATTGAATGAAACGCGTAACCGTGAAAATACAATTTTTTAAACTCGTCCAGGAAATTCGTTAGTAAGCTCGACAAAGGCTCGCTTATTAACAAAATTCCTGAACTCGTTTAGTAAAATATTGTATGAAATGACAACTCGTGCCAGATCCTATATATCATAGCCCCCTATATTAGAATATTACATGAACTTACTTGTTTTGAACATTAAAAAGTCCGTTCGACCAAAGCAAGCGGTGCCCTATTCTAGCCTTCTTTATTGTGTGTATCTATTCATTATATACAGAATGAGTCGAAATAAGAATTCAAGACGATCGATGTAGTGGTGGGTATACCTTCACGAATTATTTTATGCTGCTGTTCTAATTAACAAAAGATTGCCTAATATACACTTATTCGTTAAAAATACTTTATTTGGGCGTCCTTTTTCTGTTCAATTGATTAGTGTATAACTTCACGATGATTGCTATAGAGAAACATTCCGTCGTGAAAAGCGGTGACAAGTGGCAGTATATTACTTTATTGACATTGTTTGAATTATTGAGTGACACTGTTTTGGAACGAAAATAAAATTAATGAGAACTAGCAGTAAAACACATGGCCAATGTTTACGGGATGTTGATGATATAACATCGTTTAAATGTATTTTGGAGTTTCACGCCGCATGCCACTGTTATCTTGGTATTGATGACGTAAATTCCTGCAGTCTGTTTAAAATATGGAAGACATTTCGTCAGACAAAGTCTCTATCCTTACACATTGTTAAGCATTTTATCTGTTTTTCACAAAATGTACAAAGCGATCGATATTTCTTAACGTAATTTAAAAACACAGTAGCCAACACAACTATCAAATATTCTGGTTATGATTACTTGTTCTTTGATTTTGCAATCAATAACAACTTACTTTACATACCTAATTGATTTATAAAAACAATTTCAATATAATCAGCATTTCTATTGTTAATTGAATACAGCACTGAAGTATTTCAATACTTTGAATGAAAATAGTATTTTTAGAGGTTTTATGATGACCTGAAGTATCTAAGCTGAATTAGTAAATGTCAATAGTAAATGACGTCTTACGGTTGCAGAATCACGTACAATAATTTCAAATTCTTCGACAATGACATTTTGGCACACAAAAGGCAGCTCCACTCAATGGTTTTTGCATCTAGTCGATTATAACCACATCTTTAGCCTCTGGTCAACTGAGCCACAAAGACACATGGAATTGTCAATTCTGGAGATGTCAGAAAGACCGGGCCAATATGGAGATGTCGTGGTTGATGATTATCCCTCAATCCCAGAAATGACTCGCATAAAATAGGACCGCCAGTGATAATGTCTTTTAAATTAGTACGAATATTGGACACGATGACTCAAGGGCTCTGAATAAGGAAGGGGCCCACAGAGGTAACGTGACGCAATGAGAAAATATCTTTGAAGTTGTGATCAAATATGCGGTTTCGAAACGGACGCATTACCATGTCTATTTTGTTCAAATAAATAGCGTATAATGCAAAACAGGTCATGTTCTATATAATCCAATTTGATATGTAGATTCTTTGAAAGCTGTTTACATTCAATATCAACGTGGACTGAATACATTAATCGAAGTTGTCGTGTAAGCAAATTAATCTAAGTATTTATGGTCGCATATAATAAAATATAACATTTAAGTTAACTTCTCTGAAATTAAGTCCTTAAAAAAGATTAACGTGTTTCCCTATTTGGATGTCCTGTGACAGAACTTGCTTGCAGACGTTAATCCATTTAAAGGCGAAAAGAATAAGGTTTAACAACAATTCGATCTCGCGTTTTTCCTGATATTTATATGCTGTCCACGTTCTTGACAATTTCCAAAGTACGAATACGGACAGATATTTACGACCACGGGGATTTGTACATCGTTTAACGCATTTACGTGGATAGCGAATGTTGCTGTGACTGGAAATTAAGGGCGACTGAAAAATGCTGATACGTCCGCGTGGAGCAATGGACCTTTAGTGCGTTACAAGTAAATAGACTCAGTAGATAAATGCGTAACAGTGTTGAAGAGTCGCGATATTCGCGTTATTTGCCATCAATCGTTTTCGTTGTTATTATATTGCCACGCATGTCAGAAAGGAAATTACATCAATCATCAGCTTAAGTAATGAATGCTCAGCATTATAATCGAGTTCAAATTCATACGAATAATTATTGCATAAATGGTCAGCTTCTTATAATTCTCATGATACGTGCATGTTTAAATCTGAGCTAATATTTGTTTTCCTGGATTGTTTATATAACTCATAAGCATGTATATACCTGTAGTATTTAAAAGCCTGAAATCTCAGAGAAATACAAGGATCATTTACGTGTGGCTAACGGTAGCTTGCATGACGGATATCAGGACAGTGGAAAAGTAGCATAAAGCTAGGTTATAATGACTATAGTCACCAAACCATTTAGGAATCATACTGACGGACGACGGACAAGATAGTATCCTGGTATTTTACATTACGGGCATGTTTTGAACAAATGAATTGGTAGTCAACTATACAATGTTATAACCAAATATCGCCCAATATTAATTGTCTGAATCTTGGGATTGCAATGAACATTTTTGAAGTTATTTTCTATATTAGTCTATTGAAATCTTAGCACATAATAAATTTTGACACAAGAACATAACATTGTGCACGGTCTTACATACGGACAGTTCGACTGCTGTATGCCTGTCAACTTCTTTGAAGAAAAGACCATTTATCGAGCCTCAAATAACAATCACACATAATGGACACAAACATGACTGTACACTAAACTATCATATAATATCATCGCAAAAAATGTTGCATTTTTACAGTTAATACCAATTACAGTTGTGTCATATGTAACATAAGACGTATGCATGACTAAAGTGGTAACATGGTTTTTCTAACATAACAAAACTGTCACAAAATTGACAACACTTGTAAAATACGATGAAATAGTAGTTGTAGAATAATAACATCCTATCATTTACGATAACAATTTTATGTTTCAATCATCTTAAGGCCGTCTATGCTACTTAATGGTTACATTGGTATTTATTTAAGTGACACAAGAAACTTGGTAAAAGATTATCATACGGTGTTATTAGCTAAATTATACAGAGAATAATATTTTTAGTCATTTAGCTACATAAGTCAATATAAATCATGTGACCTCTGGGACGTGGCCAGTCTTTAACGATCACGATACAAAAACGTATTAGAGGATAACTTAACGATGTTGCACATAAAAAATCTAAGCCGTGGCTTTTATCGCTTAAGAGAATATTTTATTTTAGTTTTTAATCTAATGGTAGCTCTTGCGCCCTACATATAGAATGGACTGGACTTATTTGAATATTTTCGAAGATGGTAACCAATGATCAATCCTGTGAAATTTCGTTAAAATCGGTCACATAGGATAAGGAGTAGAATTCGTTCAAAGAAAATGTTTACTTCCGGTGTTATTTCGGGGCAGAAATCGGCATGTTTTATGCTGACGCATGGCTATAGTAGGGTGCACAATGTTGTATACCCTTATTTTATTCGGGAATGAGTGAAACGTTTTTGGTAGTCAAATATGCATACATATATATTGTGTACATGAATATTCTTCTTGTTGAAATATTGCATAACACATGTTGTATGATGTTTTCTATGGCACATATCTCTATAGAAAATGAATATGGCCATCGTTATTAATTTAAAGAGAGAGATATTTTTGCCGCAGTTAACCTTATTTTGTCTTAATATGAGTTAAGGTGTTGTGTTTTATTTATCATAGTATATTAAAATATGTATGTGTATTTTCCATGATTCCTATATTAAGAAAGTTGTGGCTTATTATCAAAGACAATATCTGCGTTCAAGTTATTATGATTATTATTTGTTTTTAAATATGAAGAGACAAACAGTCTGATTTAAATATGTTTTCCTATTCATTTAAGCGGTATGCACGATTTTGTCAAATATTTATGAATTAATATAGCACGTGAAAAACACTTATTACAAATATATTTCAATATAAATTAAAATAAAATTTAATAAAAAGATTTGTCGAAAAATGTGAAATAAGCCAGATATTTAATTCTGAAATCGAAAATGTCTTTACAGTCGAATTCGCCAGCATGTATATCATACATGTACGATGTGAATCTTAATTTAGTTTTACGGATCATTTTAATTTCCTGCAACGATATCTATTCATACGACACACAAAGACGAATGTTTCGGTTATTGTAGGAAAATATGTACGAAATATCTTCGGCACAATCGGCTCGCGGCGCTAATTTGTCTTTGCTGCATTTTATGAAATTCGTCTTCAATGTATATTTTTTCTTGTCGTTGTTGTGTTATTGTAACATATTTTTATCAATATGTAACAATTTAACACATATAAAAATCGTGCATAACCGCTTTAAAAGCATTCATTAAGCCACCACTATAACTAATCGAACAATGTCATGAAACAACTACATGAATAAGTTTTCGAACAGGTAAACATAAAAGATTTTCGTGTCCACAATTTTAGGATCTAAATAAAATTCACAAAATACAATGCCCGAAAATAAGAGACATACTGAAGATATACATTATGGTCTGGATGTGTTTATTTTTCTGTTTTCCAAACCAGAACAGAACAGCAATAATGCTGTACTGCTTCATCAAATAATTTTGATGTTTGACTGATGCATTCAACATATACATAAATTATTTATTGATTTTGTCTACATGGTCATGCAGATGTTTTGATGTTACGTTAAATTGTGTATCATTATTTCACGATATAAAATTTTTATAATGATATACTTTTTAACCGTGTTACATTTGAATGATTGGTTGTCTATTTCAAACGCACACATAACCATCTTTTAAAAATAGCTGCGTTACCTTGCAAATGTCGGATTGAATATTACACGAGGTAATAATGCAACCGAACTCAAACGAATAAGTGTTATGTTTTTATCGATAATGATACGAGTTTTTTCATCTCTAACTGAATTTTTCATAGGATTTTATGCTTTCTTTCATTCACATATGCATGACAAAGTTGTGAAATATTACAAAATATTTTGCACTTACCCGAGCGTTGGATAGTCGCCTTACCGTGGTGGGTTGTACTGCACTTAGGGTTCAATGCCCCCTCGGTGTTCAGTACCTTGAAGCGTTTTAAACAGCATCCTACATTATCGAATATAACATAATAGTCGATTGGACAAGTGCATCGTCTCTATCATCTTCTTCATAATAATCATAGTCCTATTCATCATCATATTTTTCCGTGTCATCCTCGTCCACCTTATAGCATTTACCTCCTTATCATCAGCTTCCCCTTATCATCATCTTCCCCTTATCAACATCTTCCCCTTATCATCACCTTTTCCTTATCATCATCTTCCCCTTATTATCATCTTCCCCTTATCATCATCTTTCCATTATTATCATATTCCCCTTATCATCATATTACCCTTATCATCATCTTCCCCTTATAATCTTCTTCCCCTTATCATCATCTTCCCCTTATCATCATCTTCCCCTTATCATCATCTTCCCCTTATCATCATCTTCCCCTTGTCATCATCTTCCTCCTTATAATCTTATTCCGTCCTATAATCAGCTTTCTATTATTATCGTCTTCCTCATAATCATAATGATCACAAGCGTCGTCATTGCCAGCATTATTATATGTGATATAAATTACCATAATCATTACTGTAGTCGTCGTCATTATCATGTCTTTGCATTGTTATAGAATTATAAAACAACTATATTATAAATCGTTATAAAGTTTTAAACGTAAGCCGCACACACTTTTGTTATTACAAATCTGAACTGAAGATAATGACGCGTTTTGCAAACGTTATTTATTAACGTGTTTCAAAACGATTAAACATAGCTTTTCATTTTGTAAAATAGATGACAACATAACCAATAAAACAACAACCGTATAATGTTCGCGTAGTTTCTCAATCGTGTA
Source organism: Dreissena polymorpha (assembly GCF_020536995.1). NCBI lineage: Eukaryota > Metazoa > Mollusca > Bivalvia > Myida > Dreissenidae > Dreissena > Dreissena polymorpha. Next base: position 97,672,114 of record NC_068355.1, on the reverse strand, counting down.
TTGTGTTGATTAACAAATATATGTATAAGAAATCCCAGTAGATAAATATATTATTCAGTTAGAGTATCATCCGTGAGAAGAAAATAACTCTTAGAAACTAATTTCCATGTGCAATCATTTAAGTACAATTGATTCACTGACGTTATTCCATTTGTATGAACTGGGCACGCGATGCTATTGTATGAAGTAAATAGCTTCTTATAGACTATGGTGGACATTCTTACGTTTTGTCAAAAGGAAATCTAAATACTGATTGTGAAAAGCTATAAAGGCAAATGTAATCTTACATTCGGTATAGTTAAAACAATTTTATTTGAACTTAATTGCATCGAAAGCCTTGTGCTTATTGAGACACTCTAGAGTCCGCTTCCCGGGTAGAACCATTACTTCAAGTCTTTACCGGGATCTAAGTGGAAATCTCGAAAGAAGATCTTTAAATCGTTAGATTGTGAAGTCACTTTAATTGAAATTAAATAAACCCGGTAATATCATGAGTATCCAGGCAATATAATAATATATTTCACGATGAAATGAAATTAACTAAAATATATCTAAATGTCTTATCTTTAATTAGAGTTCATTATTACATATAATAGCGATGCGTCTCACAAAGAAATTGTAAAGCTCGATTACATAGTTTTGATGTATAGGCAAATACAATTGAATTATTTCTAATCAATTATCATTTGTTTATGCTAACCAAACTGACCCTTTCAACTACGACGGTCAACCATTTTGTAAAGACATGCGTATTTGTCGAAAGTTTATATTTTAAAATCCTAACCAATCTGCAAACAAATAATTGTTAGTGACCAATCTGCACAACAATCGTTGTTAGTGAACATCAGTCTGTTCAGCTTTGCCATGCGTGTAATAAAACCGCATTCGTCGTTAATGTCCCTATTGTCGTATAATTAAGTCCGAATATTTTAAATTGTGACTCAGGGGTTCAGACTTAGAAGCAGACAATACACAGGGGTAACGGGACCATCGGAACATTTAATATGGAACAACACGATATTTGATCGAGAAAAAGAAGTGTACAATCATAGCTCTTTAATAGACATCTTTAACCGTAATAGCTTGATTGTTTGCCAATTTTGATTTCGCTCAATATGCTGGAAACATGCCTGTCTATAAAGAATTCTTCAAACAGAAAAACACCAGAAACAGATTCCAACATGTACTACACATTTACGACAACCTACGCATGTTGAAATTCAACTTTGGATGATGATGAAATTATGTATCCAGTTGCATTATCCGTCTCTATGTTTATAGAATTATGGTTATTTTTATCATCGACCATTTGAATCCATTAGTTATTGTTCACCGGGTATCATATTTTTCCATAAACGCATCGTTGTATTTTCAGTCAGGTTTGGATTTTCAAACACATTTCAACTGAACACATTGATATTTGTATGTATGTGCATTTATATATAACATTCACTGATCTAATGTCATTTGGAACATTTTTATATTATGTACCATTAAAAAATATTTAATTGACTCAAACTTAATATTGTTTGCATGTTAAGGAATTATCATGTCCATGATGTTCATAGCTTTACACTTCCTAATAATAATACTATGTTGCCCACACCTTAACCATTATGAAAATTCAACTGCAATCTTGTTTCAAGGTTTACAATTGAATTCGCACAACAAAGCAATTATCTTAATCAATATTTCAACCAGAATGTCAACTGTGGAACTATGCTCAACAACTTTACTTTGAAAATGTCTTAGTTTTGCAACGAAGCCAGTATGCTGGAGACGTTAAATGTGAAATATGACCGACGATTCAAAGGTAGAAAACAAAATGACAATTATTTTAAGTAATGCAATCATATAAATGCATTAAAATTAAACGTATATAACTATTTAAATTTCACGAAAGGCCATCAGGCTATTATATCCGCAACGGACCAGCTCTGTAGAATATTATTCGCTTGATTTGACTTGATGTTATTTATGTAATAAACATGTTCAAATAAGTGTAGTCTGGATTTGAAGCTTTTTGCGTCAACATTTTGTTTGTTTTATTCAGTATTTCACATATTTTGTTATCTCAGACATACAGTGAACAGTAAATCAAGACAGGAACGTGATTGTTGAAGTTTGCAAAGAATGTGAACTATTCAGAATCGTCAATTATATACAAACATTCACAAGTTATTATCAGATGTATTGATACGGTCATATGAAGTGACGAACATGTTATTGGAAAACTCGAGACCGTCTCGGTGTTGGTTAAGCTGTCCCGAAAATACCAAATCTTTATATTGGCGTTCCAGAACATGGAATGAAGTATGAACTTGATATTGGAGAGTTTGCTTGCAATTCATAACGTTTGTAAGAAACGACAAATGGATTTTAAAGAATGTGGCTGTAAATAACGTTTTAAGACAGATCTTTATTGTCATGCTCAAGTGAAGTTATTGCTGAAGAGAACATTTTTTTCCGGAAAGCATTAGCGTTTCAAGCGGATATGTGTTTGGTAAACATATTAATTTAATAAGAAACAAATGTAAGTCAACAAACACTTCGCAATCCTGAGAGAAATGCTTTATTTTATTATCTTAACAGTGACCTTTTCTTCGTTAATACAACGTAATTATTTTGGGAAAGTCTTTGTACTTTAAAATTTCAGCGACTTTCTGATAATAATTAACTAAAGGTAGTATTTTTGAGTTTCTACATTTTATGTAATTGTTACAGTGCTGTTTTGCTGTTTCAATCGTCGGTTTTATAATAGCGTTAATGCTGATTGACGAATTTCTTCTGTTTTTTAAGTACAATTTTGCTTTCTTTTTAACATTAGTGAAAATGTGTATTCTTAAATGAAACATGTCAAAATTGTGTTCGTGTCGTCTATAGCATACTAGAAAATGAAGTGGATGATTGTAGTAGCTGTTCAGATGTGAATGTTGTGTTTCACGGTTATATTCATTATCTGTTAGAGTAGCTTCTTAAATAGTATTCTTTGTTTTCAAATTTCATTTTTATTGGAAAAAAGCGGCAAAATATGGTCAATGTAACGTAATAGATATCAATGCAGGCATAATAAACGACATACTATCAATGCTCAGTCATACATATTGATACATACATATAAGTGATGACTCATTTTAACTTATTCAAGTTCAAACATTATGTGTAAAAATTAATAATATAAAACTACGTAACAATATTTACTAGCCACACACTCAAAAGATGAAGACAACTGATTTCTGTGTTACATTAAATATTTAAATTGTAATTGTAATACATGACGGTTCAATTATAACGTGTTGTTTTACTTGTTGTATTATATATTTTCAGAAGGAGAGACACGAGTTGAAGATCGGAATTTTTCCGGAGTTAAGTGCGTAAGATTTGCGATGATAAAAGGGTGTTATTTCAATCATACGAAAGTCATTTCATACTTGTGAAAGCATATCGCTGATGTTATCGGGTCACTTGCATTGGGTTGATATTGACGAAACAACAAAAATGTTATCCAGTTTCCATGAATCTTGTATGAGATAATATGTGAGATGTGCGAAATGAGTATCGTTACAAAAGTATCGACCTTCCTTGGAAATGAAGTAGGCGGACGCTGAATTGAAAATATTAAAGTATCAAACATTTGCATTGTTTCTTTTTGCAGAAAGTGTCCACACCTCAGAACACCAATTTTGCTTTTACAATTTAAAATAGAGATGTGAACACGCGCGAATATTAAATAGTTAAATGAACGATGGTAGATTTGGGGATACAATATTAAACGTGCAATGAATGCACTTCAATGACGGCATAACGTGTCGGTGGTACTATTGTAACTTGTTATTTTGCAAAAATGTAAATGTGACATTCGAGCAATGGTGTAAGGTGTCTGGTAAAATTACTTGGGTTTTTTGCTTGAAAGTTGTCAAGCTATATAGCTTGAGTCCCCAGCATCCATGATGCGACGAAATTAACGGCACGATTTCAAAGCATCCCAAACCGACGGATATCTGTGGTAATGAAGAAATGCTTAGGATGCTATATTAGATATTTGTAATCAAGTATGTTTAAATAAAAAAACAAGTTATACATGAAGTTTGAGCGAATTCATAACATACGATGAGCTACGTGCAGTATATCTGGATACTTCTCTCCATCCTCGTGTCAATCACGTGCTCGTTCTGCTTCATGCAGCCTGAATGGATTATGCACGTGAACTTCACGAACACATTCGGGATTTACACGTACTGCGTCAGCCAACGGGCCGGCATGGACACTCGTGCATGCGGATTTTACGGAGGACGCTTCGGTTTCGGAAACATCCCCTCCACCACGTGGCAGGCCGCGTGTCTGCTATACGGTGGTGGATGTTTGTTCACGTGCTTCGGAGCATTGTGTTCCCTCGCAACAATGTGCGTGCGCACTCAACTTGAAATGACGCTGGTAATGAGTACCAGGTACCTGCAGACATCCGCTGGTATGTACATGTAACCTACTTCAATAATTTAACAGTAATACCAAAAGCATTAGATCAGTACACATAGGCATCATATTGGAGTCATATTTCGCTTATATGAATATGTTTAAATGCGTTAAATATGTCAGAGTTACGAACGGACAGGGGGGTACTTATAAATATTAACTGCTTAGGCTAAAATAAGTGTTAACCGTTTTCTAATTTTTGTATTATTACAAGTATTCATTTAACACTAGATATTTTCCAGTTTGAACTTATACATGGTATATTTCGTAACTGTGTTTTCCGACAAGTTGAATCGTACAAGCTGAGTATGGCATATTGTATATTAGTAAATGCGAGTGAAAAGCGACGTCAACCAATAAACGAGTGCGTTACAACACACCGTTACACAACCTATGGTAATAACCGTTTACTATATACAGTCGTATGATAAAAACAAATCTAGCCATTGTATATGGAAACAGATTTCACAATTGAAAAATTGTTTTTATCTTTGTTTTGCAGCGAATTGAATCGGATAGATTTTTAAGGACTTTCAAGCTGCGTTTTGGGGTTGATTAAGTGGTTACCAAGAGATAGTTTCACACAATTTCATTCCCACGAGTTAGCAATGTCGTTCACACTTTAAGGTAGTTCTCAAAACTTTTAATTACCCCTACCCACAACTCAGTAACTCGACCACTCGATTTATTAAGTCGTTCTAAAGAGTTAGCTATCTCGTTCCCACGACTTTTTAAGCAAAGAGAACAAGATTATAGCAGTGGTAACGAGTTACAAAGTCCTAGGAACAGATAATTTTAGCGGATATAAATGCGTTCTCGGTGAAATATAATGGCGGAAGATTACTATCGAAAAGTGGTTTCTTATTGGCCGGTATGGAACATATATGTTGTATCAAATACAAATGGCATAACAATCGGACCAGAAATTTGTTCAAAATCGTTGTACTTAAATCAGTTTGCTTTTGAGAATTTACCCAGTTGGAAACACGTCTGAATGTTTGAAAACTGTTAGTTTTACATTTTCCGTTCACAAAACGTACCCGACCCAAAAACACTGAAAAAATTGTGTCGTATAGAGGATCGAGGAAATTGAAATATATGTGAAAAAACATTTCACTGCATCATGTTTTTTCTTTAAATACAGCGAGAAATATTAACCGACTATTGCAACCGGTAAAAAGTTTGGTCGCATCGTGAATAATTCGATCAAAACACTTTAGTCGCCCTTCAGCAGAAACTATCGCTGTTAAGTTGCCTTTTTACTTGTACAATTTGTTTAGGCCGTTAGGTCTTGACATTCGTTATTGTGTGGTATCATCGGACCCGGAGCAAAAATTCTTGCATTCTCCTGTGTCTGTGACATATATCGCTTTAATTTTCTCTGACAATACCAATTTCCTGATAAAGTCAATACTAATATGATTCTTGCATGGATTGACATTTCTCAATTACACGAGTATAATAGTTTGTGTTCGTATTAAAAAAATCTGACATAATTTTAATATTCATACGCTCTTCAAGAAGAGATCTTATGATTTCAAAAATGGCATTAGCTTTTACGCAGATATTAAAACTATATATTACGGCGGCATATTATGGGCTGCTTTTCAAGACGAATACCAGTAACCAATATTCATTTTCTAAAATATTATATGTTATCCTAATTCTCACTAAATAAGTTCTTTTATTATTGGAATTGGCCTACATTCGATATTAAAAACTAAGCACTCGCAGGTGGCATAAAACTCATATAATTAACCGTATTAATTACGGAAGCGTATATTTTACTCATAGTTATTTCCTGTGTAATCAGCGACGTTGATTTCAGTGGTAAATCTATTTAACACAGCAGATTAAAACAAAAATAAGATATCCTGTTATATATGTTATAGCAACATTAACTGATTCGTTTTATTTTAGTCGCATTTGAAATGTTATGATTGTGATCTATTTTCAGTTTTCCTTATGGCGTCCGGCCTTCTTGTGTTTCCAATGAGCTTTGAATCAAACTACTTCCGGTTATACTGCGGGACTAAATCCGCCATGTTTTATGCTGATACATGCACAGTCGGATGGACATATGTGTTAGCCACAGTAGGGTGCGCGATTTCGATATTCTGTCCAATATTGTCTCTTTTCATTGGGATTGAGTCTGATTTACATTCGAATGTATGTAAATTGTGATTTCAGTTTATTGTTGACTGATAACATGTCAGTTCTTTTTTATAATATATTCCAATTTTATAATTTATAGTTTCTTTATGATAACATTTGTTACTTGTTGGATGTGTTATAATTGTTTCAATTTTATTTTAAATTACATTCAAATGAATAATCTTTATCAACTCGTTTGAACATTAGCACATGGTAGCCGTTCAAATTATTGTTTGAGTATGATGATATATATGCAATGCAATAAGGTTTTATTAAATTGTTAGTTGTATCATACAATTAACTTTATTGTTTTTAAATGGAATGTAGATATAAAAAATAAATAAAATAAAATGGCTATATTCATTATGCATATCACAAAATATGTGTATATGATATAAAAATGTTGTGTCGTGTTAAATTATGACAAACAATACATAAATTATGCATACACAAATGTTGCTGTTTTGTCATGATGCTTACTTAGTATCATTTAAATAAGTAATTTCACATTACTTCTGAAACAAACTAGATAAATGTTAGAAAAAATGAATAAATGAATAAAAATAATGCTTTTCTCTTTTATTTATGTATTTTTGTTTGTGTGTGTTGTGTTTTGATTATATAATATTCCTTATTGTCAGAATTAATTATCTGTATGCACTCGCACATAATGTTTTCATACATGTATTAGACACACAGTCTCTATTACAGCGGCATCAAGCGTTTGAATTCAAACCCCGCATACGGGTATTTTATGAATACGACATGGCATATGCTCCAACTAAAAGCAAACATGTTAAGTGTGTTGATTTGTACCGTATTATGTTACTTAAGTATTCGTACATTTGTTATTTGGTGAGACACTAAATGTGTCGACTCATAACATAAACAAACTTGTAACTTTCGAAGCAGGATAACTATGTTTCATACTTTGTCTGAATTCGATTTTAAAGATCGTTTAACGTAATAAAATATATTATTCTTAAGCACACACACACACATTAATTACACACACACACACACACACACTCAAACGGTAAGGTATTAAGTCAAACGTATTTTGATTTGATAAACTTCATGCATGAATTTTGTTGACCACCACATGGCTTTTACTAAAGCAACACTGAATTTATGCGCTGCATGGAATACGTCTTGAGCGGTTAGGACTAAAATAATACATGTAGCTGTCATAAACGGAGTAGTCTTATCTTGATTTTGAGAGTATTTGTGGATAATTAATCGGCTCTGTTGAACATTCGGTAAACTGCGTTTTTCCAATCTGTGTGTATTTCATTACTTAAAATCATAAGCAACGACTTGTGTAATACTATTCTTACAGAAAAACAACTGGTAAAAATTGAAATAAAAACTGGCACGTAATAATTCTTCCTCTTCATACAATTCATACGTCCGAAAAAACACGTTTTCATCCTTTTGGATGAAAAACATTCATGCACTAAATATATTATATTTAAGTCAGATTCAATTTTGATCCATTTGTAAATATTTTCATTGGCATATAACACACGTACATTAATTTATATTTTAATTACAAGAAATAGGAAGGTTTGGATCAGAGACATCGTTTGATTTATTAAGGGTCCTAGCGTAAATTCACTCAGACTACATTTAAATGGCCACGTTTATTATCACAACTTCATTTCCAGATTGATGGACATCCACATTAATGGTGGGTTAGTGTTAAGTACTTCTAAATAATCAGTGAAAAAAGGACTGTTAAAAAGATTAATTATACCAACATACGTATTCCCTAGCAATCATTTTTTATAATAGTATCTGTATTGGTTAACAATCAAAGCTGACAACTAATCAGTGGCGTGATTCTCTTAGTGTCGTGGTTATTGTGGTTGACGACATATTCCAGCAAAACATAATTCATTATTAGCAAAATACATAAGCGCCGAACCGTTAATGCCTTTCAAGCAGAAGCATCAATATTCTTAAATATAAAAGGATTGCGCACCCATAATTAAACGGTGAAATTTATCATAAAAAACATTTTTAGTTGTATTTCAATATACATGCACACGCTTTTAAGTCCCCGTTCGCGGAATAGATCGTTGTTTTGCGTATTAATCGTATTGCGAGAAAAAAATAAACTTTAAACAAATTCATTGTAATATATTTTTTATCGAGGTTGACATCAAAAACCTGGTCAATATCGTTTTGAATCGCAAAAATAATAAATAAATGATCATTAATACATGCAATAGGCAAAAATCATTGCAGCGTCGCGAGTTATGCAAAATATATCTATATTAAGCCTTCGCTAAACATTTGAGCATATGGAAGATAAATACATAGATCTAGCAAAAATGTTGCAGCTCAGTTTCCGTCTGTAACAGATGTGTTTGCATTTGTTCTTACCTTCTCTCCGCTAAATTCGCCCGTATCCGCAATTTTGTTTGTTTAGGTTTGAAATGACTTGTCGAATCATGAATATTAATAAGGTCGTTTTCGTACTCGACCTTAAAATAATAAATCGCTAAAGTGTTTGTTTTCAACCGATTTCAACCGGATTTTCAGTGATATCCTCAATAAAAACACGTTTTCTTACGATTCTGCCCATATATATCTCCGGCAACGGGGACTTTAACGTTAGAAATTTTTCGTGTAAACGCGAGGTATTTTTTAATTCTAAACAATCATATCAGCTTAACAGCGCATTGGTTCTCTTTAATCAAAATGACCACGCAATAAACCAAACTTTTTGATTGACAAAATCCTGCAAACCATTTATTTGCATACGAAGAGGACGAATCCCGTGCGCAAGCATATTATCATATCTCTGTAAGCATCCGATTTATGTAGGCGATAATATGAAGAACGCATCCTGGTGGGTAAATTGGATGGTTTGTTTGCCATTCATTTTGATATGTAAGAACCAAAATCAGTTATACTGTGTGTTTCAGCGTGTTAAACCTCGGATTTTGCTTCAGGTAACAATCTTAGAATTTACCAAAAATATTAACATTTCCAATAGTTGGTTTTTGCTATCATTCATTTCTATGCAGATAAATGTCGTTTTGTATTCTAGATACTCTCTTAGGCAACCTGAAAACAGTATTGGTGTCGGAGAATAAATAATAAAGTTTTGCTTCAGTGACTACTCAGAAAAACTCATAGTATATGTAAGTATATGTGGTTGTTGTTTTGACATAAAGAAAACGATTAAATACATTGAAATGCAATATTCGATACCCTTTGTCCAAAGATGATATACACTTTCGACGTACGATCATTCTGGTATAAACTCTGGATGATATATACTATTTTACAGACGAATGTGATTCTATGCAGTCCAAGATTGTAAAAAAAGTTGCTAGTTCAATCCATATGCACAGCGGATAACATTTCCAGGCAAACAATAAAAACGTAAACCCTTGGGTAAATATCAGAGTAAAATACTGCATATAATGTTTGTTTTCACGTGATGGAACAGAGTTACACTGATTGAAGAACAAATGCGGTATCCGGTTTTACTGAGCTTGTATAAATGACAAAGAACTATTTTGCGTGATCAAAGCATTCGGATCGATCATAGTGTGGTTCGAGCTATTGCACAGGAACAAAAATGTGAAGCAGAGCACGCTAATACACATTTGGTTAAAGCTTTATTCAATTTTCATAACACATTGCAATTCAATTGTCTGTTTAAACAAACAATAAATAAAAGATCCAGTTCAGTTTGATGGAGATAACTTAAACGTTATTGATTTCCTGTTCTGAACCATACTTTATAAAGCCTTCATTCGTAATCAGAGTTCAAGTCATTTTTCGAAAAATATGTGTTAAAAAATTGTCATGCAGCATAATAAATTATAGTTGTATGAACACATTCCATGAAACAAATATGTTATAAAGTTCTAAATATAATTTAATGAAACTCATGACCGTTATAATACAATATCATAGCCCCCTATAATAGAATATTATTTGAACTTTCTTGTTTTGAATATTGAAAAGTCCGCTAGACCAAAGCAAGCGGTGCCCTATTCTAGACTTCTTTGTTGTGTGTATCTATTCATTATATACAGAATGAGTTGAAATAAGAATTGAAGACGATCGATGTGGCGGTGAAAATACGTCCACGAAATGTTTTATGCTGCTATTTCAATTAACAATAGAATGTTTAAAGTACAAATGTATACTAATTCGTTAAAAATATTTTACTTAGGCGTCTTTTTCAGTTCAATTTATGAGTGTATAACTTCATGATGATAGCTATGGAGAAACATACCGTCGTGAAAAGCCGTGACAAGCGGCAGGATATAACTTTATTGGCAGTATTTGAATTTAGGAGTGACGCTGTTTTTGAACGCAAATACAATAAATGAGAACTAGCAGTAAAACACAAGGCCAATATTTGCGGGATGTTGATGATATAACATCGTTTAGGTGTATTTTGGAGTATTCACGCCGCATGACACTAATATCTTGGTATTGATGGCGTTTATTCACGCAGTCTGTTTAAAATCTGACAGACATTTCGTCAGACAAAGTCTCTATCCTTAAACATTGTTAAGTATTTTATTTGTATAACAAAAAATGTACAAAGCAATCGATATATCTTCACGTAATTTAAAAACAGAGTTTCCAACACAACTATCAAATATTCTGGTTATTAAACAGATGATTGCAAAATATTTTAAAAGTATACATTTTATATTGTTGATGTTCTTTTAATACAAACCAATGACTTTTTCTTTGATGTTGCAATCAATAACAACTTATGTTACATACCTTATTGATTTATAGATACAATTTCAATATAATCAGCATTTCTATTGTTAATTTAATATAATCCTGAAGTATTTCAATACTTTGAATGAACATAGTATTTTTTTAGAGGTTTTATGATGACCCGAAATATCTGAGCTGAATTAGTAAATTTCAGTAGTAAATGACGTAATACGGTTGCAAAATCACGTAAATTTACTTTAAATTCTTTGAAAATGAAGTTTTGACATACAAAAGGCAGCTCCACTCAACGATTTTTGTATCTAGTCGATTATAACCACATCTTTAGTCTCTGGTCAACTGAGCCACAAAGACACATAGAATTGTCGATTCTGGAGATGTCAGAAAGACCGGGCCAATATGGAGATGTCGTGGTTGATGATTATCCGTCAATCCCAGAAATGACTCGCATAAAATAGGACCGCCAGTGTTAATGTCTTTTAAATGAGTACGAATATTGGACACGATGACTCAAGGGCTCTGACTAAGGAAGGGACCCACAGAGATAACGTGACGCAATGAGAAAATATCTTTGAAGTTGTGATCAAATATGCGGTTTCAAAACGGACACCATGTCTATTTTGTTCAAATAAATAGCGTATAATGCAAAACAGGTCATGTTCTATAAAATCGATTGTTTGAAAGCTTTTTACATTTAATATCAACGTGGACTGAAAATATTAATGCACAGTTGTCGTTTAAGCAAATTATTCCAAGTATTTATGGTCGCATATAATGAAATATAACATTTAAGTTTACTTGTATGAAATTAAGTCCTTAAAAAAGATTAACGTGTTTCCCTATTTGAATATCCTGTGGCAGAACTTGCTTGCAGACGTTAATCCATTTAAAGGCGACAAGAATAAGGTTTAACAACAATGCGATCTCGCGTTTTTCCTGATATTTATATGCTGTCCACGTTCTTGACAATTTCCAAAGTACGAATACGGCCAGATATTTACGACCACGGGGATTTGTACATCCTTTAACGCATTCACGTGGATAGCGAATGTTGCTGTGACTGGAAATTAAGGGCGACTGAAAAATGCAAATACGTCCGCGTGGAGCAATGGACCATCAGTGCGTTACAAGTTAATGAACTCAGTAGATGAATGCGTAACAGCGTTGAAGAGTCGCGATATTCGCGTAATTTGCTATCAATCGTTTTCGTTGTTATTATATTGCCACGCATGTCAGAAAGGAAATAACATCAATCATCAGCTTAAGTATTGAATGCTCAGCATTATAAACGAGTTCAAATTCATACGAATAATTATTGCATAAATGGTCAGCTTCTAATAATTCTCATAATACGTGCATGTTTAAATATAAGCTAATATTTGTTTTCCTGGATTGTTTATATTACTCATAAGCATGTATATACCTGTAGTATTTAAAAGCCTGAAATCTCAGAGAAATACAAGGATCATTTACGTGTGGCTAACGGTAGCGTTCGTGACGGATATCAGGACAGTGGAAAAGTAGCATAAAGCTAGGTTATAAGGACTATAGTCACCAAACCCTTAAGGAATCATTGTTTAAATGTTATATAATTTACAACTTAAAGTAATGATAACTATAAAAACTAAAATAATAAAACACGAACCGGTGATGATATAAAAAAAGGTTAAAAAGTCTTAATCTCCTATGACAGTGCATAAAACAATAATGTTACTGTGTCTTAAATTCCGAACATTATCACGTATGCTTTAATAATCACACATACAATACACGTGCACATTTGTATTAACATAATATAACCGATAAACACCTGATGCCCAACTGTGAAGATTGGATAATATTGGAGACTAATTTTAACGTATAATTAGCTTGGGCTTTGAAAAATAATGTAAATATAGCCATCAAGCTTTAAGGGTAATAAACTGTTAGCATGCACCTACATCTTAAATGCCATATTCATGTCTGCAGTTTGGTTTTACAGCGTATATAATAAGAGATCAATCCAAATCCAAGTAGCTGGATAATATTTTGCAAAGGCACCGCTATGGGTATTAAGTTTATACGCAATACATGTATATGAAATGCCAGCTCTAGTTATTTATTATTTTTTGGTGCGTTACTTCACGTCCATTTTCTACAGAACAAGCAATCTAAAAACCTATTAAGTAAAACTAATCCAATATAAAAGTTTTCATATGTAAATCAAGCGCTTGTCGGGCAGTGATTGTCAACTGTCATTAAGGCGCTTTCAGTCGGATTGATTTACCGTCAACCCTTATTCAATCCTGCGTCAAAATAATTGAATTGCCGTCCTCAGAAAGTCTTCCGAAATTAAATGGTTCGTTTGTAGAATCATTCTTGATTTGATGAAAAGCGAAACAATTCAATTCCGCACAATTACGTTGCCGTCGATATTTGATTACTGTTCTCAAAAAAACAGAGGGGATAAACACAGTACGTCGCTTCGCGGTTTTTGCGAAGCCAATAATGTTGTGCTTAGATGGCACTTATTTTTCGTTTATATTAGTTTTTTTTTCTAAGAGGGTAAATTTTAGGTAAGTGTTCACATGGTTTGTTGTCATGATTATTATTTTGAAGCGTTTTTTTTACTACATGTATATTAAGTAATTCTTATATCATCACTGACCTGAAAGCGATTACCGTTACATACGACTCGTATGTCAACATTCTATTTTCGTAATCTTTTGCAAACAGACGATGAAAATGAAAGAGAAATGTGGAGTTAAATATTAAGTAACTATTTCTAAATGGTTCCATTAATCGAATGTTTTTTACTTCAATGAAATTCGTGTCGATAAGATGACGCAACAATAATTGTATATATATTTCAATTCATAATAAACGTAACATAAATCAAAATCTTAAACGTTGAGTTCAAGAAAATGCAATTATCGTTTTTTTGTTTAAGCATCATCCAGTACATAACAAACTTCCTAACGGTCCCTAAATTATTACCTTTTAAACAAGAGATGTGTTTGTCCGAAACACAATGCCCCCTAATGCGGCGCTTTTTTGACCTTTGACCTTGAAGGATGACCTTGACCTTTCACCACTCAAAATGTGCAGCTGCATGAGATACACATGCATGTCAAATATCAAGTTGCTATGTTCATTATTTCAAAAGTTATTGCAAAGCTTTACTGTAAGGTTAAAGTTTTGGGACAGAATTACAGAATGACAGAATGACCCAATGACAGACAGAAAAAAAAGACAGGCCAAAAACAATATACCCCCGATCTTTCGATCCGGGGGCATAAAAGTTTCAAAAATGTATAAATGTTTGGTCTTATTAAGAAGTGTTTTAATATGCATTTGGGGTTTTCTTTTAAATAAAACGGACATTTATGTTAAGTGATATTCTTCTTTTAAATCGTTAAGATTGATACAGCACACATTCTTTCGTTTCTGCTAATGTTCTAATGTTTGCCACTTTCAATAAACAACTTACCGCGGTATGTGACGATAGAATAATCTTAATTTCAGCGATGATATTTTTATGTTTGTATTGTGAAAACACCCAAATACAGAGACCTTTCTAAAACATGTTTGAGTTTTTTGTTAACAAGTTATGAGGTTTATAAATCAACATCCACCCAGATATGTACTGATCTCTGATTCTATTCTTTAACACAAGACTAAATGTATCAAGTAGTACAGACTCTGGAAATAACAATACATCTGTAAATCCTGCCTGATGTCATGAGTGTGTTCACTGAGATTTTATGTTGTCAATCTATCTTAAATCGCTAATTGTAAGGCCCTTTGTGGACAATGCGCATGCATAATCAGTAAAAAGACATATCATTTGCTGAATTAAATAATCAGTTTAAACACAATTCAATTATAAAAAGTCGTATTCATCAGTTCAGGATATGTTTTTTACTCGGGAATTGACAGTTAGTTTCTAAGATATAAAAAGTGTTCCAATTTTCTAACCGTAAGTTCTATGAATATAAGAATAACTGAATTTTAACAAATAATACGAGTTCGGATTATGTCCGAAAAAAACATTTACATCCCGATGACTGTTTCCAGCAGTTCAGGCGAAGATCCCGTGAGACGAACACGTACTGACGGACGACGGACAAGATAGTATCATGACATTTGCCTATATGGGCATGTTTTGAACAAATAAATTGGAAGTCAACTATACAATGTTATAACCAAATATCGCCTAATATTAATTGTTTGTATCTTGTGGTTGCAGAGAACATTTTTGAGGTTATTTTCTATATTAGTCTATTGAAATCTTAACACATGGTAAGTTTTGACACATTAATAACATTGTGTGCACGGTCTTACATACGGACAGTTCGACTTCTGTATGCCAACTTCTTCGAAGAAAAGACAATTTTCCGAGCCGCAAATAACAATCACACATAAATGACACATACATGTACACTTAACTATCATGTTATATCATCGCAAAAATTAGCTGTAAATGTTCCAATTAGAGTTGTGTCACATGTAACATAAGACGTATGTATGACCAACTGTTCCAATTAGAGTTGTGTCACATGTAACATAAGACGTATGTATGACCTAAGTGGTAACATGGTTTTCCTTAGATAACAAAACTGTCACAAAATTGACAATACTAATAAAAATGTGATGAAATATGAGTTGTAGAATAACAACATCCTATCATTTACGATAACACTTTAAGGTTGCAATCATCTGAAGGCTATCAATGCTACTTAATGGTTACATTGGTATTCATTTAAGTGACACAAGAAGCTTGGCAGAAGATTATCATACGGTGTTATAAGCTTAATTATACAGAGAATAATATTTTTAGTCATTTAGCTACATAAGTCAATATTAATCACGTGACCTCTGGGGCGTGGCCAGTTCTTTTACGGTATACGGTTACAAAATGTATTCGAGGATCACTTAACGATGTTGCACACAAAATATTTATAAGTCGTGGCTTTTATCGCTTAAGAGAATATTTAATTTTTGTTTTTAATAAAAAGGTAGCTCTGGTGCCCTACATATAGAATGGACTGGACTTATCTGAATTTTTTTTGAAGACGGTAACCAATGATCAATCCTGTGAAGTTTCGTTAAATAATGGGTCACATAGGATAAGGAGTAGAATTCGTTCAAAGAAAATGTTTACTTCCGGTGTTATTTCGGGGCAGAAATCGACATGTTTTATGCTGACGCATGCATTTTGGGATGGCCATAGAAGGGTGCACAATGTCGATATGTTGTATACCCTTGTTTTATTCGGAATGAGTGAAAAGTTTTTGGTAGTCAAATATGCATACATATATATTGTGTACATGAATATTCTTCTTGTTGAAATATTGCATAACACATGTTGTATGATGTTTACTTTGGCACATATCTCTATAGAAAATGAATATGGCCATCGTTTTTAATTTAAAGAGAGATATATTTTTGCCGCAGTTAACCTTATTTTTTCTTAATATAAGTTAAGGTATTGTGTTTTATTTATCATAGTATATTAAAATGTGTATGTGTATTTTCCATTATTCCCATATTAAGAAAGTTGTGGCTTATTATCAAAGACAATATCTGCGTTCAAGTTATTATGATAATTATTTGTTTTTAAATATGAAGAGACAAACAATGTAATTTAAATATGTTTTCCTACTTATTAAAGCGGGTATGCACGATTTTGTCAAATATTTATGAATTTATATATAAAATGTGTAAAACACTTATTACAAATATATTTCAATATATTCAAAAACAAATTAATAAGAAGATGTGTCGAAAAATGTGAAATAAGCCTGATATTTAATTCTGAAATCGAAAATGTCCTTACAGTCGAATTCGCCAGCATGTATATCATACATAAACGATGTGAATATTTATTTAGTTTCACGAATCATTTTAATTTGCTGCAACGATATCTATTTATACGACACACAAAGACGAATGCTTCGGTTATTGTAGGAAAGTATGTACGAAATATCTTCGGCACAATCGGTTTGCGGCGCTAATTTGTCTTTGCTGCATTTTATGAAATTCGTCTTCAATGTATATTTTTTCTTTTTTTTGTGTTATTGTAACATATTTTTATCAATATGCTACAATTTTACACAAATAAAAATCAAGCATTCTTGCTTTAAAAGCATTCTTAAGCCACCACTATAACTAATCGAACAATGTCATGAAACAACTACATGAATAAGTTTTCGAACAGGTAAACATAAAAGATTTTCGTGTCCAAAATTTTAGGATCTAAATAAAATTCACAAAATACAATGTCCGAAAATGAGGGATAGACTGAAGATATACATTATGGTCTGGATGTGTTTATTTTTCTGTTTTCCTAAACCAGAACAGAACAGCAATAATACTGCACTGCTTCATCAAATAATTTTGATGTTTGACTGATGCTTTCAAAATATTCATGAATTATTTATTGATTATTTCTACATGGTCATGTCGATGTTTTGATGTAACGTTAAATTGTGTATCATTATTTCACTATATAAAAATTCGATAATGATATACTTTTCAACCGTGTTACATTTGAATGATTGGTTTTCTATTTCAAACGCACACATAACCTTCTTTTAAAAATAGCTGCGTTACCTTGAAAATGTCGGATTGAATATTACACGAGGGAATAATGCAACCGAACTCAAACAAATAAGTGTTATATTTTTTATTGAAAATGATACGAGTTTTTTCATCTCTTACTGAAATTTTCATAGGATATTATGCTTTCTTTCATTCACATATGCATGACAAAAATGTGAAATATTACAAAATATTTTGCATTTACCCGAGCGTACGATAGTCGCCTTACCGTGATGGGTTGTACTGCACTTAGGGTTCAATGCCCCCTCGGTGTTCAGTACCTTAAAGCGTTTTAAACAGCATCCTACATTATCGAATATAACATAAAGGTCGATTGGACAAGTGCATCGTCTCTATCATCTTCTTCCTTATAATCATAGTCCTATTAATCATCATCTTTTTCCTTGTCATCCTCGTCCACCTTTTAAGACTTTACCTCCTTATCATTAGCACCCCCTTACCATCATCTTCCCCTTATCATCATCTTCCCCTTATCATCATCTTCCCCTTATCATCACCTTTCCATTATCATCATATTACCCTTATCATCATCTTCCTCTTATCACCTATATTCCTCTTATCATCATATTCCCCTTATCATCATCTTCCATTTATAATCTTTTTTCCATTATCATCATCTTCCCATTATCATCATCTTCCCCTTATCATCATCTTCCTCCTTATAATCTTATTCCGTCCTATCATCAGCTGTTTATTATAATCGTCTTCCTCATAATCATAATGATCACAAGCGTCGTCGTTGCCAGCATTATTATATTTTATATAATTTACCATGTATTACTGTAGTCCTCGTCATTATCATATCTTTGCATTGTTATAGAATTATAAAACAACTATATTATAAATCGTTATAAAGTTTACAACGTAAGTCGCACACACTTTTGTTATTACAATTCTGAACTGAAGACAATGACGCATTTTGCAAACGTTATTTATTAACGTGTTTCAAAACGATTAAACATAGCTTTTCATTTTGTAAAATAGATGACTACATAACCAATAAAACAACAACCGTATAATGTTCGCGTAGTTTCTCAATCGTGTATTGTGTTGATTAACAAATAGATGCATAAGCAATCCCAGTAGATAAAAAAAGTGTATCATTCGTGATAAGAAAATAACTCTTAGAAACTCATATCCATGTGCAATCATTTAAGTACAATCGCTTCACTGACGTTATTTTATGTGTATGAACTGAGCACGCGACGACATTGTATGAAGGAAACAGCGTCTTATAAACTATGGTGGACATTCTTTATTTTTATCAAAAGGAAAACGAAATACTGATTGTGAAAAGCTATCTAGGCAAATGTAATCTTACATTCGTTTTAGTTAAAACATTTTTATTTAACCTTCATTGCATCGAAAGCCTCATGCTTATTGAGACACCCTAGAGTCCGCTTCCCGAGTAGAACCATTACTTCAAGTCTTTACCGGGATCTAAGTGGAGATCTCGAAACACTATCTTTAAATCTTTAGATATTGAAGTCACTTTAATTGAAATTAAGTAAACCCGGTAATATCATCAGAATCCAGTGAATATCATAATATATGTCACGATGAAATGAAATAAACACAAAAATGTCTAAATTCCATATCATTTACTTCAAAAGTAGCATTATATAGTATTTATCACAAATAATCGCGATGCGTCTTACAAAGAAATTGCAAAGTCCGATTACATAGTTTTTATGTATGGGCAAATACAATTGTATTATTTCTAATAAATTGTCATTTGTTTATGCTAACCAGACTGACTCTATGAACAACGACGGTCAAGCATGCGTATTTGTCGAATAAGTGTATATTTTAAAATCCTTACCAATCTGCAAACAAATAATTGTTAGTGACCAATCTGCAAAACTATCGTTGTTAGCGAACATCAGTCTGTCCAGTTTATCCATGCTTGTAATAGAACCGCAGTCGTCGTTAATGTCCCTAGTGTCGTATAATTGAGTCCGAATATTGGAAGTTGTGACTCAGCGGTTCAGACAATATACAAGGGTAACGGGACCATTGGAACATTTAATATGTGGCAACACATGTGATCGAGAAATAGAAATATACAATCATAGCTCTTTTATTAGACATCTTGAACTGTAAATATGACATCGCAGCGGCTTATGTATGTGTGTCGCGATCGCCATGGCAAGTGTGTTGATTGCAACGGTTAATGTCTTTATGTCGTTTTGCGACGGCTAATGTCTTTCTGTCGTGATTGCAACAGCGTATGCCCGTGCAATTGTTCAATTATTGGATAACGTGAATTTTGTGCAGCGCATCAACGAATCTATTGACGACTTTGAGTTGATCGACCGAATGGTCCAACTTAAATTTCGGAGGGTTATTCCCGAGGAAGAACACTGAACAAAACATTACTATAAGAATTTGCAGAAGATATTTTTCGTTAACGTCCAAGAATATCTCAAATGAGTCATGGTTAAGGACGATAAATGGCTTGAGCACTTAAATCCCGTTCTTGTCCGTTCTTACATTGTACGCTATAAAAATAGTGCAGCTACGAATGGCAATTTCCCGATATTAATGGTGCATGTATATGTGTAGGTAATGCTATAGATAACTTACAATAGTGACATAATATTTAATATCTGCGATAAGTTCAACTCCTACCCTAATTTTAATGTTATATAATCGCCCTGTAACACAAATAAGAAATGTCTGCAACAGATGGAAACACGGTATGTCCTACCTTATTAAATGACTTGTTTTGGCCAAACTTTTCATGATGCTTTACAAAAACGTAAAGTAAATCATATCGCAACACATGACTTTGCAATTTATGTCTTAACATGTCTGTTTTAACATATATATATTACACATAGTCAATAATACTCTTCATAATATTATAAAACAATAAACAGCTTATTCCGTCTTGTATAAAGTGACAAATACGAAAGTAAGCACGAATATATTCTTATACACAATACATACCTATTTACAATATTGCACAGTCGTCGACATACAATCTAATAATGTAAATCAGTAGTTCTGCTTGATTGTTTGCCAACTTTGATTTCGCTCAATATGCTGGAAATACGACTGTCAATAAAGAATGCTTCAAACAGAAAAACACCAGATTCCAGATTCCAACATGTACTACACATTAACGACAACCTACGCATATTGAAATTCAACTTCAGATGATGATGGTATTATGCATCCATTTGCATTATCCGTCTCTATGTTTATAGAATTATTTTTTTTTTTTTATCATAGACCATTTGTATCCATTAGTTATTGTTCACCGGGTATCAGGTTTCCCCATCAACGCATCGTTGTATTTTCAGTCAAGGTTGGATGTTCAAACACAGTTCAACTTAACGCATTGATATTTGCATGTATGTGCATTTATATATAACATTCACCATTAAACAATATTAAATTGACTCAAACTTAATATTGTTTGCATGTTAAGGAATTATCATGTCAGGTCCATAGCTTTACACTACCTAATTAATACTATGTAACCAACACCTGATCAACGTCGTCTCAACCATTATGAAAAATCAACTGAAATATTTTTTAAAGGTTTACAATTGAAGTCGCACAAACAAGCAATTATCTAAATCGATATATCAACCAGAATGTAAAGTGTGGAACTATGATCAACAACTTTACTTTGAAAATGTCTTAGTTTTGCAACGAAGCCAGTGTGATGAAGACGTTAAATGTAAAATATGACCGTTTAAATCAAAGGTAGAAAACAAAATGACAATTATTTTCAGTAAATGCATTTAAATTAAAGTATATAGTTATTTAAATTTCACGAAATGCCACCAGGCTATTACATCAACAACGGACCAGCTGTGTCGAACATTATTCGCTTGATTTGACTTGATGTTATTTATATAATGTACATTTTCAAATAAGTGTTAACTTGATTCAAAGCTTTTGCGTAAACATTTTGTTTGTTTTACAAACTATTGAATATATATTGTTATCACAGACATGCAGTGAACAATAAATCAAGACAGGAACGTGATTTTTTAAGTTAACAAAGAATGCGAACTTTCCAGAATCGTCAATTATATACAACCATTCCCAAGTTAATATCAGATGTATTGATACGGTCATATGAAGTGACGAACATGTTATTGGAAAACTCGAGACCGTCTCGGTGATGGTAAAGCTGTCCCGAAAATACCAAATCTTTATATCGGCGTTCCAAAACATGGAATTAAGTATGAACTTGATATTGGAGAGTTTGCTTGCAATTCATAACGTTTGTAAGAAACGACGTATGGATTTTAAAGAATGTGGCTGTAAATAACGTTTTAAGACAGATCTTTATTGTCATGCTCAAGTGAAATTATTGCTTAAGAGAATTTTTTCCGGAAAGCATTAGCGATTCAAGCGGATATTTGTTTGGTGAACATCTTGGTTCAATAAGAAACAAATGTTAATCAACAAACACTTCGCAATCCTGAGAGAAATGCCTTATTTTAATTATCTTAACAGTAACCTTTTCTTCGTTAATACAACGTAATAATTTTAGCAAGGTCTTTGTAATTTGAAGTTTCAGCGACGTTCTGACAATAATTTAGGTAGTAGTTTTAAGTATCTAGTTCTAATGTAATTGCAACAATGTTGTTTTGATGTTTCTATTGTCGGTTTTATAATAGCGTTAATGCTGATTGACGAATTTCTTCTGTTTTAAAGTGCAATTTTGCTTTCTTTTTAACATTAGTGAAAATGTGGATTCTTAAATGAAACATGTTAAAATTGTGTTTGTGACGTCTATAACGAAGTTGAAAAAGAGGTGGATGATTGTAGTAGCCGTTCAGATGTGAATGTTGTGTTTGACGGTTATATTTATTATCTGTTAGAGTAGCTTCTTGAATAATATTCTTTGTTTTCAAATTTCATTTTTATTGGAAAATATGGCCAATGTACCGTAATAGATATCAATACACGCATATTAAACGACTGTTTTTTGCTCAGTCATAATTATCGATACATACATTTAAGTTATGACTCATTTTAACTTATTCAAGTTCCAATTTTATGTGTAAAAATAAGTAATACAAATTTACGGTTCAATAATTACTAGCCACACACTCAAACGATGAAGACAACTGATTTCGGTGTTACATTAAATATTTAAATTAGTAACTGCAGTAAAAATAGTAATCCATGACGGTTCAATTATAACGTGTTGTTTTACTGGTTTTATTATAAATTTTCAGAAGGAGAGACACGAGTTGCAGATCGGAATTTTTCCGGATGTAAGTGCGTAAGATTTGCGATGATAAAAAAGGTGTTATTTCAATCATACGAAAGTCATTTCATACTTGTGAAAGCATATCGCTGATGTTATCGGGTCACTTGCGCATTTGCAGCAGCTGATATTACCGAAACAACAAAAACGTTATACGGTTTTCATGAATCTTGTATGAGATAATATGTGAGATGTGTGAAATGAGTGTCTTTACAAAAGTATCGACCTTACTTGGAAATTAAGTTATGGTGGACGCTGAATTAAAAATGTTTAAAAATCAAACATCTGCATTCTTTCTTTACACGAATTTTGCTTTTAAATAAGGATGTGAACTCGCGCGAATTGTAAATAGCTAAATGAACGATGGTAGATACAATATTTAACGTGCAACTAATGTACTTCAATGAAGGCATAACGTGTCGGCATACTATTGTAACTTGTTATTCTGCAAAAATGTTAATGTGACATTCTAGCAATGGTTAAGGTATCTGGTAAAATTACTTGGGTTTTTTGCTTGAAAGTTGTCAAGCTATATAGCTAGAGTCCCCAGCACCCATGACGAAATTAACGGCACGATTTCAAAGCATCCCAAACCGACGGATATCTGTGGTAATGAAGAAATGCTTAGGATGCTATATTAGATATTTGTTATCAAGTATGTTTAAATCAATAACAAGTTATACATGAAGTTTGTGTGAATTCATAACATACGATGAGCTACGTTCAGTATATCTGGATACTTCTCTCCATCCTCGTGTCAATCACGTGCTCGTTCTGCTTCATGCAGCCTGAATGGATTATGCACGTGAACTTCACGAACACATTCGGGATTTACACGTACTGCGTCAGCCAACGGGCCGGCATGGACACTCGTGCATACGGATATTACGGAGGACGCTTCAGTTTCGGAAACATCCCCTCCACCACGTGGCAGGCCGCGTGTTTGCTATATGGTGGTGGATGTTTGTTCACGTGCTTCGGAGTATTGTGTTCCCTCACAACAATGTACGTGCGCACTCATCTTGAAAGGACGCTGGTAATGTGTACCAGGTACCTGCAGACATCCGCTGGTATGTACATGTAACCTACTTCAATAATTTAACATGAATACCAAAAACATTACATCAGTACACAGAGGCATCATATTGGAGTCATATTTCGCTTATATGAATATATTTAAATTAGTCAACTATGTCAGACTTACGAACAAACAGGGGGGGGGGGGGTTGCTACACATATTTTGAAAATATAATGGCGGAAGATATAACACTATCGAAAAGTGGTTTCCTAGTTGCCGGTACGGAACATATGTCTTGTATCAAAGACGAATGGCATAACAATTGGACCTGAAATGTGTTCAAAATCGACGTACTTAAATCCGTTTGCTTTTGATGATTTACCCAGTTTGAAATACATCTGAATGTTTGAAAGTTTTTAGTTTTACTTTTTCGTTCACAAAACGTACCCGACCCCACACCACTTCATTAAGTATGTCAGCTTAAAAAATGTGTTTCGTATAGAGAGGATCGAGGAAATTAAAATAAATGTGATAATATATTTCGCTGAATCATGTTTTTTCTCTAAATACAGCTAGACATTTTCACCGACTATTGCAACCGGTAAAATGTTTGGTCGCATCGTGTATAATTCGACTTCAGTCAACCTTCAGCAGAAATTATCGCTGTCAAGTTGCCTTTTTACATGTACAAACAAGTTGTTTATGCCGTTAGTTCTTGACATCCGTTATTGTGTAGTATCATCGGACCCGGACCGACAATTTTTGCATTCTCCAGTGGCTGCGACATATATCGCATTAATTTCCTGTGATATTACCAATTTTCTGATAATGACAATACTTATATGATTCTTGCATGGATTGGCATTTCTCAATTACACGAGTATTATAGTTTGTGTTCGTATTAAAAAAATCTGACAAAATTTTATTATTCATACGCTCTTCAATAAGAGATCTTATGTTTTCAAAAGTGAACGTGGCAATAGCTCTTACGCAGATATTAAAGCTATATATTACGGCGGCATGTTAAAGGATGCTATTCAGGACGAATACCAGTAAACAATTTTATTTTCTAAAATACTATATGTTATCCTAATTCTCACTCAATAAGTTCTAAAATTAATGAAAATGGTATACATTCGATATTAAAAAATAAGCACTTCCACTTCCAGTTATACATCTCATATTACTAACCGTATTAATAACGAAAGAGTATATTTTAATCATATTTATTTCCTCTGTAATCAACGACGTCCATTTCAGTGGTAAATCTTCTTAACACACCATATTATTTTTATAAAAAACCTGTTATATATGTTATAGAAACATTAACTAATTCGTATTATTTCAGTCGCATTTGAAATGTTATGATTGTGATCTATTTCCAGTTTTCCTTATGGCGTCCGGCCTTTTTGTGTATCCAATGAGCTTTGAATCAAACTACTTCCGGATATACTGCGGGACTAAATCCGCCATGTTTTATGCTGATACATGCACAGTCGGATGGACATATTTGTTAGCCACAGTAGGGTGCGCGATTTCGATATTCTGTCCAATATTGTCTCTATTCATTGGGATTGAGTCTGATTCACATTCGAATGTATGTAAATTGTAAATGTAAATTTTCATGTCAGTTCTTTTTTATAATATATTCCAATTTTATCATTTATAGCTTTTTTGTGATAAAATTTGTTATTTGTTGGATGTGTTATACTTGTTTAAATTATATTTAACATTCAAATGAATCAGCATTATCAACTCGTTTGAACAATAAAACATGGTAACCGTTCAAATGAGTTTTTAGCATATGATGATATATATGCAATGCAATTAGGTTTTATTAAATTGTTAGTTGTATCATACGGTTAACTTTTTTGTTTTTTACTGGAGTGTAGATGTAAAAAAATGGCTAAATTCAGTATGCATATCACAAAACCTGTGTATATGATATTTAAATGTAGTGTCGTGTTAAATTATGACAAACAAAATATATATATATATATATATATATATATATATATATATATATATATATATATATATATATATATATATATATATATATATATATATATATATATATATATATACATAATGCATACAAAAATGTTGCTGTTTTGTCATGATTCTTACTTAGTATCATGTCAATAAGTAATTTCACATTACTACTCAAACAAACTAAATAAATATTGGAAAAAATGAATACATCAATAAAAATAATGCTTTTGTCTTTTATGTTTGTATTTTTTGTGTGTTTGTGTTGTGTTTACACTTGAAAGTATTTTTTATTTTGGTGATATATCATTCCTTATTGCCAGATTTAATTATCTGTATGCATACGCAAAAAATGTTTTCATACATGTATTAGATACTCAGTGTCTATTACAGTTGCATCACACATTATTCAATTTTAACCCCGCATACGGGTATTTTATGAAACAGGAATCTATAACCTTTGTTATAATAGGACATGGCATATGCTCCAACTAAAAGCAAACATGTCAAATGTGTTGATTTGTACCGTATTATTTTACAAAAGCATTCGTAAATTTGTTATTTTGCGAGACACTAAATGTGTCGACTCATAACATAAACGAACTTGTAACTTTCGAAGCAGGATGAATACGTTTCATATTTTGTCTGAATTCGATTTTTAAGAACGTTTAACATGTTAAAATATATTCTTGTTAAGCACACACACACATTAATTACACACACACACACATTAAAACGGTAAGGTTTTAAGTCAAAAGTATTTTGATTTGATAAACTTCATGCATGAATTATGTTGACCACCACATTGCTTTTACTAAAGCAACACTGAATTTGATAGCTGACTGGAATACGTCTTGAGCGGTTAAGACTCAAATAATACATGTACCTGGCATAAATGGAGTGGTCTTCGCTTGATTTTGAAGGTAGTTGTGGATAAGTCATCGGCTCTATTGAACATTCGGTAAAATACATTTTCCTAATGTTTGTGTATTTGATAACTTAAAAACATTAGCAACGACTTGTAAATCATTTTCTTTTAGAAAAACAACTAGTAAAAATTGAAATAAAAACTGGCACTAAATAATTCTTCCTCTTCATACAATTCATACGTCCAAAACAAACACGTTTTCATCCTTTTAGAGGAAGAACATTAATGCACTAAATATGTTATATTTAAGTACAAATTCAAATTTGTCAAGTTGTAAATATTTCCATTGGCATATAACAAACGTACATTAATTTATATTTTAATTACAAGAAATAGGAAGTTATGGTTTCGAGACATCTTTATTTATTTAGGGTCCTAGCGTAAATTCACTATGACAACATTTAAATGGCCACGTGTATTATTACAACTTCATTTCCAGTTTGATGGACATACACATTAATGGTGGGTTAGTGTTAGGTACTTCTAAAAAATCAATGTAAAAGGACTGTTAAAAATATTAATTATTCCAACAGACGTATTCCCTTGCACGTCATTTTAGCGAGGCTGTTTTCGGAGAAAACCCGAGGTATTGTCATAGCCTGCTCGTTGTCCGCCGTCCGCCGGCGTCGTGCTAAAACCTTTACATTGGCTTTAAAATCAAAGTGCTTCCACCTACAACTTTGAAACTTCATATGTAGATGCACCTTGATGAGTTCTACACGCCACACCCATTTTGGGTCACTAGGTTAAAGGTCAAGGTCACTGTGACCTCTAAAAAAAAATCTGACAAGCTTTCGCAGCCGAGCGTGGCACCCGTTATGCGGTGCTCTTGTTATAATAGTATCTGGATTGGTTAACAATCAACGCTGACAACTAGTCAGTGGCGTGATTCTCTTAGTGTCGTTGCTATTGTGGTTGATGACATAAGCGCTGAACCGTAAATGCCTTTCAATCATAAGCATCAATATTCTTACATATAAAGCATTGTGCACACATAATTTAAAGTTGAAATTTAACATAAAGAATATTTTTGTTGTAATTCAATATAACTGTACACGCTTTAAGTTTGAACTTATTTGTATTTAAGCGAGGTAATTTTAAATTCTGAGCAATCATATCAGCTTATCAGCGCATTCATTCTCTTTAATCAAAATGACCATGCAATAAGCCAAATTTCTTGAAAGACAAAAACCTACAGACGATGTTTGTGCATACGAAGAGGACGAATCCCATGCGCAAGTATATTATCATATCTCTGTAAGCATCCGATATATGTAGGCGATAATATGAACTGACATGCATGTCGTCGGAATTACATTTTCTTGGGACGGTCCTCGCATAGCAAATAAGAAAACAAAAGTTGTTCCATTTGCTTTGCATAATGTAAAACGCATCTGGTGGGTATATTCGAGTGTTTGTTTGCAATTCATTTTGATATGTGAGAGCCAAAATCAGTTATTCTGTGTGTTTCAGCGTGTTAAACCTCGGTTTTTGCTTCAGGTAATAATCCTCGAGTTTACCAATAATATTGACGTCTCCAATAGCTGGTTTTTGCTGTTATTCATTTCTATGCAGATAAATGTCGTGATGTATTCTCTCTCTCTCTCTCTCTCTCTCTCTCTCTCTCTCTCTCTCTCTCTCTCTCTCTCCTCTCTCTCTCTCTCTCGCTCTCTCTCTCTCTCTCTCTCTCTCTTCGTCTCTCTCTCTCTCTCTTCTCCTCTCTCTCTCGTCTCTCTCTCTCTCTCTCTCTCTCTTTCTCTCTCTCTCTCTCCTCTCTCTCTCTCTCTCTCTCTCTCTATCTCTCTCTCTCTCTTAGGCAACCTGAAAACATTATTGGTGGCGGATAATAAATAATTACTCCATTGACTACCTATATAAACTCAGAGAAAAATATAATATATTTGTTGTTTTTGTTTAAACATAAAGTAATAGATTAAATAAATTGAAATGCCCTTTTCGATATCCATTTGACCTTATGATATACCCTTTAAAAGACCGATCATTCTGGTAAACATTGAGGATGATTATTTATTGTTTTACAGATGAATGTGATTCTATGTAGTCCATGATTGAACAACAAGTTGCTAGTTCGATCCATAAGTACAACGGATAACATTTCCAGGCAAACAATAAAGAACGTAAACCCTTGGGTAAATATCAAAAATAGTCGAGTAAAATAGTGCATATTATGTATGTTTTAACGTAATGGAACAGAGTTATACTGAATGAACAACAAATGCGGTATCAATTTTACTGCGCTTGTATTAAAGACAAAGAACTAAAGCGTGATCAAAGCATTCGGATCGATCATTGAGAGATTCGAGATATTGCGCATGAAAAAATGTGAAGCAGAGCACGCCAATACACATTTGGTAAAAGCTTTATTCGATTTTCACAACACGTTGCAATTCAAATGTATGTTTAAACAAACAAATAATAAATGAGCCAATTCAGTTTGGAGGAGATAACATAAACGTTATTCATTTCCTGTACTGAGCCTTACTTAATACAACCTTCATACGTAATCAGAGTTCAAGTCATTTTTCGAAAAATGTTTGTAAAAAATTGTCATGCAGCATAATAAATTACAGTTGTATGAACACATTTTAGGAAACATTAACACATATATGTAATACAGATCAAAATATAATTAAATGAAAAGCATAACCGTTATAATACAATATCATAACGCCCTATAATATAATATTATATGAACTTACTTGTTTTGAAAATTGAAAAGTCCGTTCGACCGAAGCAAGCGGTGCCCTATTCTAGCCTTCTTTATTGTGTGTATCTATTCATCATATACAGAATGAGTCGAAATAAGAATTCAAGACGATCGATGTGGCGGTGGTATACGTCCACGAATTTTTTTATGCTGCTGTTTCAAATAAACAAAATAATGTTTACAGTATACTTATTCGTTAAAAATACTTTATTTAGGCGTCCTTTTTTTAGTTCAATTGATGAGTGTATAACTTCACGATGGTAGCTCTGGAGAAACATTCCGTCGTGAAAAGCGGTGACAAGCGGCAGGATATTACTTTATTGGCAGTAATTGTATTAAGGAGTGACGCTGTTTTTGAACGAAAATACAATAAAATGAGAACTAGCAGTAAAGCACATAGCCAATATTTGCGGGATGTTGATGATATAACATCGTTTAAGTGTATTTTGGAGTTTTCACGCCGCATGGCACTATTATCTCGGAATTGATGGCGTTAATTCCTGCAGTCTGTTTGAAATCTGAAAGACATTTCGTCAGACAAAGTCTCTTTCCTAAAACATTGTTAAGCATTTTAGTTGTATTACAAAAAATGCACAAAGCGATCGATATATCTAAACGTAATTTAAAAACACAGTAGCCAACGCAACTATCAAATATTCTGGTTATTAAGCAGATGATTGCAAAATATTTGAAAAGTATAAATTATATATTTTTGAGGTCGTTATTTTATTAGAAACCAATTACTTGTTCTTTGATTTTGCAATCAATAACAACTTATTTTACATACCTTAGTGATTTATAGATACAATTTCAATATAATCAGCATTTCTATTGTTAATTTAATACAACACTGATGTATTTCAATACTTTGAATGAAAATAGTATTATTTTTTTTTATGATGACCCGAAGTATCTAAGCTGAATTAGTAAATGTCAGTAGTAAATGACGTAATAGGGTTGCAGAATCACGTAAATTAACTTAAAATTCTTTGACAATGACATTTTGACACACAAAAGGCAGCTCCACTTAATGATTTTTGCAGCTAGTCGATTATAACCACATCTTTAGCCTTTGGTCAAATGAGCCACAAAGACACATAGAATTGTATATCATGGAGATCTCAGAAAGACCGGGCCAATATGGATATATCGTGGTTGATGATTATCCGTCAATCCCAGAAATGACTCGCATACAATAGGACCGCCAGTGTTAATGTCTTTGAAATGAGTACGAATATTTGACACGATGACTCAAGGGCTCTGACTAAAGTGGGGGCCCAGAGAGGTAACGTGACGCAATAAGAAAATATCTTTGAAGTTGTGATCAAATATGCGGTTTCGAAACGGACACATTACCATTTCTATGTTGTACAAATAAATAGCGTATAATACAAAATCAAATATGATATGTAGATTGTTTGAAAGCTGTTTACATTCAAAATCAAAGTGGACTGAATACATTAATGCACAAGTGTTTATGGTCGCATATATCAAAATATAACATTTCAGTTTACTTGTCTAAAATTAAGTCATTAAAAAAGATTAACGTGTTCCCCTATTTGGATGTCCTGTGACAGAACTTGCTTGCAGACGTTAGTCTATTTCAAGGCGACAAGAACAAGGTTTAACAAAAATGCGATCTCGCGCTTTTCCTGATATTTATATGCCTTCCACGTTCTTGACAAATTCCAAATTACGAAAACGGCCAGATATTAACGACCACGGGGATTTGTACATCGTTTAACGCATTCACGTTGATAGTGAATGTTGCTGTGACTGGAAATTAAGGGCGACTGAAAAAATGCAAATACGTCCGCGTGGAGCAATGGACCTTCAGTGCGTTACAAGTAAATGAACTCAGTAGAAAAATGCGTTACAACGCGTTGAAGAGTCGCGATATTCGCGTAATTTTCCATCAATCGTTTTCGTTGTTATTTTATTTCCACGCATGTCAGAAAGGAAATTACATCAATCATCAGCTTAAGTATTGAATGCTCAGCATTATAAACGAGTATTTACCATGCCATATAAAGCAACTATTGAAAGCACACTGAGAAATTTTCAATATAAATACATCCATAGAATTATAGCTACAAATAAATATCTCTTTAAATGCAAATTATCTAACTCAAATCTGTGTGACTTCTGCAGTGAAAACATTGAAACTATAGAACATCTTTTTGGGGAGTGCAATCACTTCCAGCCTATTTGTAATCAATTACTATCTTTTCTTGAACAACATCAACTAAACATTAAACTATCTTTCTTAAATGTAAGTTTCGGAATTAACTCATTGAAATCAATAGACTGTAATAATATTGTGAATTTTATGGTTATATTGATGACATATTTTATCTTAAACATGAAGTACAAAAAACAAGTACCAAATTTTAATTGTTTTGTCCATAGTCTTAAACTAAAAATCCTGATTGAGAAAGAAATAGCCCTCAGTAATGACACATTACAAATCTTTGAACAAAAATGGAATCGGATTAAATTCTCATAATGTTTTTTCCACTTATATACATTTCACTCTAATGTTAGTTTATCTCTCTAAAGTAGTTTTTTTTTAATTTTTTTTTTAATTTTTATTTTTCAATCTGACAAGATCATTGTGAATATACAACAAAACACACAAGTCCAGTATGCTTTCTTCCGACTTTATACATCTCATCATTTTTCATAACTATTACTCTGTTGTTCTTTTCTTTTCTCTCTAAAAATATATATATATTAGCATATCTTGTATAACATGTCTGAACTTTATTGCTTTGTACAATCAATATGTTGTATGATCATATACATGTTTACATGTTTACATTGTATGTATGATATTGAATAAAAAAATAAAAATAAACGAGTTCAAATGCATACGAATAATTATTGCATAAATGGTCAGCTTCTAATAATTCTCATGATACGTGCATGTTAAATCTGAGCTAATATTTGTTTTCCTGTGTTGTTTATATTAATACGCATAAGCATGCATATACATGTAGTATTTAAAACCCTGAAATATAAAGAAATACAAGGATCAGTTACGTGTGGCTAATGGTAGCGTTCGTGTCGGATCGCAGAACAGTGAAATAGTAGCATAAAGCTAGGTTCTAAGGACTATCATCACCTATTCCTGTATGAATACACGGTTTACATATAATATAATTTGCAACTAAGAGTAATGATAACTATAAAAACTACAATGAAAAAACACGAACCGGTGATGATATAAAAAGGGTTAAAAAGTCTTAATCTCCTATGACAGTGTATACAACAATAATGGTACTGTGTCTAAAATTCCGAACATTATCATGTGTGCTTTCGAAAATCACACATACAATGCACGTGCACTTTTGTATTAACATAATATAACCGATAATAGCACCTGATGTCCAACGGTAAAGATTGGATAATATTGGAGACTAATTTAAACTTATAGTTAGTTTGGACTTGAAAATAATGTAAATATAGCCACCAAGCTTTACGGGTAAAAAACTATTAGCATGCACCTACATCTTAAATGCTTATTCTATATTCATGTCTGCAGTTTGGTTTATTCTGCTGCCAGTTAATTATATCAACGTACAGAAGGACAATGTTTTTACAGCGTATGTTATAAAGGACCAATCCAAATCCAAGTAGTTGGATAATAATTTGCAAAGACACCGCTATGGGTATTACGTTTATACGCAATACATGTATATGAAATGCCAGCTGTAGTTATTTATTATTTTTGTTGCGTTACTTCACGTCCATTTTCTACATAACGAGCAATCTAATAACCTATTAAGTAAAACTAATCCCATATGAAAGTTTTCATATGTAAATCAAGCGCTTGTCGGGCAGTGATTGTCAACTGTCATTAAGGCGCTTTCAGTCGGATTGATTTACCGTCAAACCTTATTGAATTCAGCGTCAAAATAATTGAATTGCCGTCCTCAGAAAGTCTTCCGAAATTAAATGTTTCGTTTGTAGAATCATTCTTGATTTGATGAAAAGCGAAACAATTCAATTCCGCACAATTACGTTATGCCTAGGTCACACTGTCACGAATCAGGGCTACGAATGAGCTACGATTGAATCGGCTACGAATGACTACGAAATTGTCAAAATTCGTAGGCCGCTACGATTTCAGTACGGAGCACAACGATGTGAGTACGGATTTCGACGAATCTACCATAAAAATGTTGGAAAACGAACAAGGAAAGGTACGGACTGCTACTGATTGACGCGATTTAGTACGGAGCGCCACGAATCGGTACGATCAAATTTCGAATCGGCTACGGTCTGGTACGATTAAGTACGATGCTACGCGAATCAGTACGATCTAACTACGGACCCACTACGGTCTAGTACGGGTAAGTACGAACTAGAACGGTCCGCTACGAAGCAGTGGGAATAGCGACGGACTGGTACGGACAGGTAGGAACGAACTACGATTTAACATTGCGCCCACAGCCTCTTGTATTGTCATACACAAAATGCCTCCAATAGAAGAGAACATGCAAGCGGCAGCAACAGCGCGTAACAGAAATAATGGAATCAGTCGTGTCTGGGGAAGAGTCTTTGTGGCAGAATAGACATTAAGCATCGGAATCGAAAATACCACAAGCATTCTCCACAACTCTCCTGGCTCTAGAAGAGCGATAGTTTAAAATTCGCTCGTCCTTCTCAAGGCCTCGTCGTGAGAATGGCTTCATGAGCAATGTCCTCATGGCAAATGCATATCATCTGTGATGATATAGTATCCTATTGGTCTGTCGTCACCTGGAAGAGGTGTTGCTTCTGGCATGCCAATCAACCCCCTTTCGATTGCCAACTTTAGGTCGCTTTGATTCCAGATTTGTGCGTCGGAACAGCCTCCTTGCGATCCAATATTTACCCATATGATTTTGTAATCGACGTCCACCAGGGCCATCAGCACAACCGAATGGTAACCTTTATAGTTTAGCCACCGTTCTTGGGACATTGTATGGCTACATGCTTTCCATCTAGAGCTCCAATGGCGTGTGGAAATTGCCATTTAGCCGCGAACTGATCGGCTATGGCCTTCCACTCCTCAGGCTCAGTAGGAGTCTGGATAACACCCCCAGCACATCAATGTACGATAACTGCCCCCCCCCCCCTGTGGCCAAGAACCTTAAGGTAATTGCCAACTTCAAATCTGGATTGAATGGACTGTCTGAACCAGGTGTGGTTCTTCGTGATCCTAGGACCAACGACCTGTAATAGCTCATGGAACATATCAGGCCCGATTCTGGTGAAGTTTCTAAATGCCGCCGGATCTTCAGCCATTAGTTCGGCCATCAAAGTATCGTATTGGGCGAGAGCGGGTCGTCTTAAAAGTCAGTCTCTTATCCACCACCTCATTTTTCTTCTCTGATCTGATAAAGTATGTAATTATTGATGTAGAAATATAGATTATGCTTAGGAAAGTATGATTAATTTTGTATTTTATTATGTCGGCTATTAATTTAACAAGTATTACATCACGTAAAAATTAGAGCAAGATTCAAAAGGCATATGAGGCAGACACTTACCTGCAAATTAAAAACAAGGGACAAAATTGTCACAAAACCAGGTTTTCATTGTGAAAAAAAAATCTGATAAAGGGAGAAAACTCAAACTTAACATTTGAAATGAACAAACAAAATAAACCCCCTTTGTAAATTTTTTTTTTTTAAATCTATTTTTAGTCGTGGCGACCTTGACATTGGAGATATTGACGTGATTCATTCGTGCGACACACCGTCCCATGATGGTGAACAAATGTGCCAAATGATTTTAAAATCTCACAATGAATGACATAGTTATGGCCAGGACAAGCTCATTTATGGCCATTTTTGACCATTGAACTCAAAGTGTGACCTTGACCTTGGAGATATCGACGTAAGTATTTCGCGCGACACACCGTCCAATGATGGTGAACAAATGTGCCAAATGATTTTAAAATCTGACAATGAACGACATAGTTATGGCCCGGACAAGCTTGTTCCGCCCGCCCGCCAGCCCGCCAGCCAGCCCGCCAGCCAGCCAGCCAGCCAGCCAGCCCGCCCGCATTCGCCAATCTAATAACCAGTTTTTTCCTTCGGAAAACCTGGTTAAAAATGTATTACTCGTAAGTTCAAATTCTAATATTTTCTAAATACGTAACTTTTAGCACAAAGCTGTACTAGTTATACGATATTGAATCATTATTACCTCTGCGCATATCGTCAAGCAGCTCGACTGCGGCCTCTGCATTTTGTGCCATATCAATATCCAAGTGTAACAAATTTATCGCAAACGTTGGCGGTTCATGATTGTTTACTCAACAAATGCAAGTACGGTTGTTTTAATTTCAAAGATGTATTTCATAATTTCAATGATGTATTTCAGTAGAAATTTATTGTAGTGGACCGTACATATCCGTACTGTTTCGTGCTGAAATGAAGTACATCGTACAAGATCGTGCAAATTCCTGTATATCCGTAGTACAACGTACTAGAACCGTGGCTTTCCGTAGTATATCCGTGTAATAATCGTAGCTTATACGTAGCGTAACCGTATCGCTCCGTAGTTCTTCGTATCAATCCGTAAAAGTTCTTGAAAATCTTTGGGCCAACGAAAAGGTACGGACGACGTTACGAACTAGTACGGATCATTACGGTTTAGTACGGACTGCTACGGATACGCTACGGTCGATAAATTCGTAGCAATATTTTGAACATGTTCAAAATTTGTCAAAAGTCGCTAAGGACATCCAAAAACTACTACGACTGATCACGGATCAAGTACGGAGAGCCACGGTTCAGTAAGGATAGCTACGAACTGTGCCGAAAAGTATAAGTAGCTCGTTCGTAGCTCTGATTCGTGACAGTGTGACCGAGGCATTACCGTCGATATTTGATTACTGTTCTCATCAAAACAGAGGGGATAAATACAGGACGTCGCTTCGCGGTTTCTGCGCAACCAATGATGTTGTGCTTAGATGGTATTTATTATTCGTTTAGAATAGTTGTTTTTCCAAGAGGGTAAATTATAGGTCAGCTTTCACATGGTTAGAAGTTTGTTATCTTGATTATTATTTTAAGCGTTTTTTTACTATAGGTAATTGTAATATCATCACTGACCTGAAAGCGATTATACGACTTGTTGGTCAACATTTTATTTTCGCAATCTTTCGCAAACAGACGATGAAAATGAAAGAGAAATGTTAAAGGGATCTTTTCACGGTTTGGTAAATTGACAAAATTGAAAAAAAGTTGTTTCAGATTCGCAAATTTTCGTTTTAGTTATGATTTTTGTGAGGAAACAGTATTACTGAACATATACCATAGTCCAATATAGCCATTATATGTATCTTTTGACGATTTGAAAACCCGAAAATTATAAAGCGTTGCAACGCGAAACGATTAAATTATTTGGAGAGTTCTGTTTTTGTCGTTTAAATTTACGAAACAACGAAGATTGCTTATATAAGGTATAAAACGCTTTAACAGTCTATACCCGGCGGAATAGCCGAGAGGGCTAATGCGTTTTTACTTCAGACTAACTCCAGGACTCCGGGGGTCACTGGTTCGAGCCCTGGTACCGGCTACTTTTTTTCCTTTTTTTAATTATATTCTTGATTATTTACTGGAGCTTTGAAGATCCAATGTTTACATTTATCAATATAAAGCATTTAATGACAAACTTCAAAATATGCCAAAATCTGTGAAAAGGCCCCTTTAAGTTAAATATTAAATAACTATTTTGAAATGTCTCCTTAATCGAATGCTTTTTACTTCAACGAAATTCGTGCCGATAAGATGACGCAAAGTAATTTGCAGTTGTATAAATAGTTCAATTCATAATAAACGTTACATAAATGAAAATCTTAAACCTTGAGTTTAAAAAAATACAATAATCGTTTTTTGTTTAAGCATGTTATCCAGTAAATAACTAACTTCCTACCGTTTCTTTATATATTACCGTTTTAAAAAGTTCCAAAAATGTATGCATGCTTGGTTTTATTGAGAAGTGTTTTGATATGCATGTGGGTCTTTCTTTTAAATAAAACGGACATTTAGGTATAAAGTGATATTCGTATTTTAAATCGTTAAGATTGCATAAAGTAAATCTCTAATTGTAAGGCCTTTGGTGGACAATGCACATGCATAATCAGTCAAAAACATGTCATTTGCTGAACTAAATAATCAGTTTCAAACGCATTTCAATAATAGGAAAGTCGTATTTATCAGTGCAGGATATGTTTTTACTCGGGAATTTACAGTTTCTAAGATATACAAAGTATTTCAATTATCAAAACCGTACTAAGAATATATGAATAAATGAATTGTAACAATCGGATTATGTTCGATGGCTATTTGATTTATATAAATATCAATCAGTTAGCTATTGATTTATGTATCTCGTTCATTCAATACAACCGGAATATTACGTTGATTGGAAAATACTTAAAATGACGGTCATTATGTCCCATATAAGTCACGTTTAAAAAAGAGGATTGGACAAAGTAAACAAATTTCAAATCAACTAGGTTTTTAGACAAAATAACAAACACCATGTATGAAAAATGTTACTTATTTACAATGTCATTTTCAATATACGATTTTCATGGGTCCGATTGTGTAAAGTTGGAAATTTTTCATGAACTTTTTATATATTTGTGTTATTGACTAGCATAACAATAATAAACTCCTTAACCATTTGGTTTCAGAAAAGATTTTGAAGTTTGCACTTTAGCTCCTTCAACAAACATATGCAAAATCGGAACTTTTTGAACAAAAATAGTCATCACGTTCCGGTCAAGTTACGATAAAATCTGTCCATCAGTTCAGGCGGAGATGCCATGAGACGAACAAGATAGTATCCTAACAGTTCCCCGTAGTAAGTTGAGGTTTCAAAATAGTTTGATATTATGGGCATGTTTTGAGCAAATAAAGTGGTAGTCAACTATATAAGTTTACAACCAAATATCGCCCAATATTAAACGTCTTACTCTTGGGGTTGCAGAGAACATTTTTTAAGTTATTTTCTATATAAATCTATTGAAATATAAGCACATTACGAGATTTGACACAAGGGCATAACATTGAGCACGGTCTTACATAAGGACAGTTCGATTGTCAACTTCTTCGAAGAAAATACAATTTATTTAACCTCAAATAACAATCAAACATAAATGACATATACAGGTACACTAAACAATCATTTTATATCATCGCAAAAAATAGCAGTAAGTGTTGCAATTTTTATAGTTAATACCAATTAGAGTTTTGTCACATGTTACATTTGACGTATGTATGACTTAAGTGTTAACAAGGTTTTCTTACTATAACAAAACTGTCAAAAAATTGACAACACTTGTACATGTGATGAAATATGAGTTGTAGAATTACAACATCCTATCATTTACGATTACAATGTTACATTTTAATCATCTGAAGGCCGTCTATGCTTCTTCATGGGTACATTTGCATTTATTTAAGAGACCAGAAAGTTGGTAGAAGATTATCATACGGTGTTATAAGCTAAATTATACATAGAATACTAGTTTTAGTCATTTAGCTACATAAGTCAATATAAATCACGTGACCTCTGGGACGTGGCCAGTTTTTTATGATATAAGCACTGTTAAAAAAACGTATTAGAGGATCACTTAACAATGTTGCATACACAATATTTAAGCCGTGGCTTTTATCGCTTAAGAGAAAATTATATTTTAGTTTTTAATCTAATGGTACCTTTGTTGCCCTACATATAGAATGGACTGAACTTATTTAAATATTTTTTTTGAAGAGGGTAACCAATGATCAGTCCTGTGAAGTTTCGTTAAAATCTGTCAAAGGGGATAAGGAGTAGAATTCGTTTGAAGAAAATGTTAACTCATGCGCCTCTTGCATCTCACGCGGTGTCGGACGACGGACATCACTGTATAAAAAAGCTCTTCATGAGCGAACACGTGTAATATATATGTTTTGACATTGTTTTCCACACAGGAAGTCGACAGAAGCTCCACCCCCCCCCCCCCGCTGCTACCCTTCTACCAAAACCCTAATTATTGTCCATTTGTTATACAAAATAACAACGCAAACAGTGGTTCGAACAGATGTATTTTTTTACAAATATATCTAAGAAACAAACATTTTTGTTCGGTTCATTTTAGAGGGGTTTGTTATTCAGAATGCAGAATCAACGTGGTTTTCTGGGGTTAACACACGGGCTTGACAGAATGCAAATACACCTTTAAGCACTTATTTTTTCAAAAAATCTAAGTTATTGAAATGCATTTGCAAAACTCTTCAGTGCATAAAAACAATTTTTCTTGCAGTCTGTGCCGATATATTAAGGTTTAAGAATAAATATTTGAATACGACTGAAATCGGTGACAAAATGTCACCTTGCGTGAAGCATAACCGTTGAGTATACATGGAATTTTTTAACAAGAGCAAAGGCTTATAAAATTAAGTAATTCTGATATATTTCACATCGCAATATGCAGCATAAAATCTG
The DNA here is from genome assembly GCF_020536995.1 of Dreissena polymorpha. Lineage (NCBI taxonomy): Eukaryota > Metazoa > Mollusca > Bivalvia > Myida > Dreissenidae > Dreissena > Dreissena polymorpha. The sequence continues at coordinate 97,631,763 of NC_068355.1, read as the reverse complement.
TCTTATATGCACTAGACGAAATTCTTAACATTTTTTAAAGTTATTTGAACAAAGCATCACTTACCGGTGTGATTACACCCATTACCGTTTAATTGGGAACCTCACAAAAGCACGTGATCCTGCGCCTGTATCGTGTATAACAAATGGTCAATTTTACAGGTTTTGACGGGGTGGGGTAGCGGCTGGGAGAGGGGATAGCAGCTAATGCCGAGTGCCTGTGAATATCACGAAAATATTGTGTTTTGTATATAATACATTTTGTTACTTGTTTCTTAATGTTGCTCCTGGCATATGTAAATGATATGAGCACAAGCATTAGTTCGTTTTGCAAACTTATTCTTTATGCAGACGATAGTACCATTTTGTTTTCTCATAAAAATCCATCTTATATCAGTCATGTTCTATGCAACGAACTAGAAAATTGTAGTAAATGGCTTATTGATAAAAAAAATCTTTGCATCTCTGGAAACCAGAATGTATTCCTTTTGGATCCTAGAGAAAGTTAAGCAAAATCCAAAATTTTACTATTTTATGTAATGGAAGGAAATAAAATCTACAAGTACAGTTACATATCTCGGTTCATTTCTAGATGCAGATCTGTCAGGTACATCTATTGTAGATAGTATTTAAAGTAAAGTTAATTCAATAATGAAATTGTTATATCGTCAACAAAGTTTTTTTTAAATAAGTCACTTAGGAAGACTCTTTGTAATTCCTTAATACAATGCCATCTAGACTACACATCATCTTCCTGGTTCTGTACGTGGCCTTACACAAACATTGAAAAAGAAACTGTAAGCGGCTCAAAACAAAGTTATACGTTTTATTCATAATTCCCATTCTAGAACATCATTGTTGATGTTGCAGATTTTAAGGATCTTCAATTTTTGAATATTGAATATAGATGTAAACAATTGCGACTTTATCATGTGTATAAGATTTCTACAATATAGCTCCCAGTTATATGCACAGCAATTTTACTAAATGTAGTGATATCCACTCGTACGGGACTAGATCTAATGATAAGGGTGATTATCACCTACATCCAGTTGATACTTTTACTTCCAAACTTTTTTACCATGATGCAATAAACCACTGGAATAACTTTCCACAAAAAATACGATGTACAAAGTCTAAGAATACGTTCAAAAACTTGTTAGGAAGCATTTATTAGAAGAAATGGAAATAGTTGAGAAACTAGAGTATCTGTATTATCAGCTTTTTTTTTTTTTAGATCTGTAAACCATATTAAAATACATTTTTAAACTGTAAACCATAATGTCATACATTTTTAAACTGTTTTTGTGCAATTCTATCAATTTCATCATCACATGACGTGTTTTTTATTCAACAATAAGAATTATTTTGTTAATAATATAATATGACATTTTAAGACCAATGTCACTTTATTCCATCTTATATGACGAATTTATGGTATACTTTTGCGTCACTTAGAACTACATGTGACGGCTTTGGACCCCGTTGGAAATAAGTTGTTTACAATCGATTTATCGTCAAAACTTTACGGGTAATCCAGTGCACTTATACTTTTTTAATTAAATATATATAGAATATTATGTGAGTTTGGGATAAAGATCAAGTTTATCATGCGAGGCTTAGAACCGATGTAGCGCGTGGCTTGCCGAGCGCTATCATGGTTCGTGCCGAGCATGATAAACTTGATCTTTATCCCAAACTCACATAATATTCTTTTTATCCTATTATTACCTCCCTATAAATATTCGATAAATAATTGTAAAATATCGCATTTTTGACGATTTTGTCTTTCTGTTGTTGACAAAAACAGATTCTCCAATTTTCGGAAAAACCCAAATCTGATCTAAAAATAGCGATAGTATAAAGCTTATGTTTATACGATCGTTGTTATACTATCGATTTTCATCTGGTAATAGGATAAAATGTGATATTGACCAATAGTAAATACGTGTGATAAATTTTGATTGAGCATGAACCATATATATATATAACAAGAATATATATATATATATATATATATATATATATATATATATATATATATATATATATATATATATATATATATATATATATATAATATTATGTGAGTTTGGGATAAAAATCAAGTTTATCGTGCGAGGCTTAGAACCGATGTAGCGCGAGGCTTGCCGAGCGCTATCATGGTTCGTGCCGAGCATGATAAACTCGATCTTTATCCCAAACTCACATAATATTCTATTTATCCTATTATTTCCTCCCTATTTTCGATTAATAATTGTAAAATATCGCATTTTTTGACGATTTTGTTTTTCTTTTGTTGACAAAAACAGATTCTCCAATTTTCGGAAAAACCCAAATCTGATCTAAAAATAGCGATAGTATAAAGCTAATGTTTATACGATCGTTGTTATTCTATCGATTTTCATCTGGTAATAGGATAAATATATATTATGATCTCTGATGAAACTATCTGAGATATATCTGAATTGTTAAAAATTGTGACTATTGATTGTATTGGTATGTTATGTGGACAAATATATTATTATAAAAATATACCTGTATTACCTTGATATGTGATGCGTGTTGTTGAATACATTAACCATCGGCTCAACTCTGCATCGCGTGGTATGTCGGTACTGCTAGCTGAATTGTTTCGCTATCGGAGCTAAAACATTTGAGATTTGCTTCAATGAACTCTCATTTAAAAACTTACCACGTGCATTCGTCCCGCTGTGATTTGCGAGTTATCTTAAGTCTTTCGGGTCAAGCAGATATTTCGTACACACGGGGTTGTAAAATGTAAACACTACATGCTTGCCGAAGTTATTCATATGCAGTCGGTATGTGCCTTCATTAAAGGTATGGTTTTGTTATATTGTATTTATGTTGATACTTCCTAATTTAATCGCAACATTCATGTTTATACACCGTGTGTACTCACTTGATAACAAATGGTATGCGTGTACATGTTTCACATTATGGGAAACAAACAAGCCATACGTTATCGATCGAATTGGTTTTAATAAGATTATATGCTCATACATATGTATATTAGTGTATGCACGGGTAGTTTTATCTCAAACCTAGAGTCATATTTTCTGCCTTACCATATTTGTGTTGATCAAACAATTATAAGCAATACGTTTCATAAGCAAAAATGGTTAATGTTTGTTTGAACGAAATTGCAGAATAGTAAATTATCGACACGCTTGATTTACAATCAACACACACATATATAATATCTATTCGGCATAACGAGGTTGTCGGTAGCTGCTTATGTGTTCAGTTTGTGGGTTGCTTGTAAATAAAGCGTGTTGGTAATTTGTATGCCCCCGGTAGGGTGGCATATAGCAGTTGAAGTGTCCGTCAGTCCGTCCGTCTGTCCGTCCGCAAACTTTAACATTGGCCATAACTTTTGCAATATTAAAGATAGCAACTTGACATTTGGCATGCATGTGTATCTCATAAAGCTGCACATTTTGAGTGGTGAAAGGTCAATGTCATTCTTCAATGTCAAAAAAAAAAAACAATCCAAGGGAAGTAATAAGCATGAAAAGGGAGATAATTTCTAAAGCTGCCAAATAATATATTGAAATTTTATTTCAAAGCGGCGCAATAGGGGTCATTGTATTTCTGACAAACATATCTCTTGTTATGTATGTGCTTGCGATTCTGCAATTACGTTTAAACAAGAATAAACAATTTTTGTCAGAGTTAAAATCTTAATAAATCTATCGCACGGCTTTAGCGGATATTACCACATGATTGGACACAAGTGCGTTTAAAATTGTGTTTTTTTTTTCACGGTATCGATGGTCAATTTATAATCTATTAAGACGTGTGTCCGTAATAGGAGCTGTATAGACAACGGCCCCGCTTGATCTGCAGAAGTGACCATATATATATATATATATACCACATAAGCACATTCTAGCGTCTAGGGACGTTTGTAGAATCACGCACAATTACGGGACATTGAAGGAGGAAACTCTGAGCGAAGTCGAGAAGAAAATGTCTTGTCCGCTACTAGTGACATGTGAGTGGTTACAGGAACGCCTCGTTAAAAAGGACAGACCGGATGTGGTGGTGATCGACGTTTCCTGGTCCAGCACCCGCGACTGTCAGCAAGACTACTTACTGTAAGTGTTTATGTATGTATGTTAGGTTCCATCACGCGATCAAGTTTTCATCAAACACAAAAACTTACGTTTCTGGTTTCATGGCTCGAAATATATTTTTTTATTCAATATAAAACATACCATGTATACATGTACATAATCATATAACTAAGTGATATCATGTAGCAGCAATAATGTTTAAACATGTCATACAAGATATGCTAATAAATATTTGTTTTGACCTTGTGGTTTCATTTTGATTACAAAAAAGTGGAAAGGTTAATTATGTATTACTTTTTTTTGGAAGGATGCGGAAAAAAAAACAGAAAAAAACCAACAACACAAAACAGAATAGTTATGCTAAGGATGAGTTGCATAGAGTGAAAGAAAGCATTCTGGACATGTTTATGAAAATTAAATGTTTTTCCATTTTTGTTTAAATATATGAAGTTTGTCATTGTTTAGGGCAATTCTTTTTCAATTTGAATCTTCAGTTTTAAATAATTGATAAAACAGTTCATTGAAGGTCTTTGTTTTCTTTATTTCATGCTGAATATAAAATATTTCATTAATATAATTAAGTAATCCACAACGTTATTTATCTCTTGTATTTTGAAGGTATTAACCCCTAAACTGATATCTAAGAGAGATAGTTTAACAATTAATTGTTGTTTCTCTAGAAAGGTTGTCAATTGATTCCATAGAGGTTGAATATGTTTACACTCCCAGAAAAGGTGTTCTATTGTTATGCCCCCCTTCCAAGACGAGGGGGTATATTGCTTTGCTCATGTCGGTCTGTCGGTCGGTCGGTCTGTCGGTACATTGATCATGACTCGCAGATGACCCCTATTGATTTTAGGTCACTAGGTCAAAGGTCAAGGTCACGGTGACCCGAAATAGTAAAATGGTTTTTGGATGATAACTCAAGAACGCATACGCCTAGGATCATGAAACTTCATGGGTTCATTGATCATGAATCGCAGATGACCCCTATTGATTTTGAGGTCACTAGGTCAAAGGTCAAGGTCACGGTTACCCAAAATAGTAAAATGGTTTCCGGATGATAACTCAAGAATGCATACGCCTAGGATCATGAAACTTCATGGGTAGATTGATCATGACTCGCAGATGACCCCTATTGAATTTGAGGTCACCAGGTCAAAATTCAAGGTCACGGTGACCCGAAATAGTAAAATGGTTTTCGGATGATAACTCAAGAACGCATATGCCTAGGATCATGAAACTTCATAGGTAGATTGATCATGACTCGCAGATGACCCCTATTGATTTTGAGGTCACAAGGTCAAAGGTCAAGGTCACGGTGACCCGAAATAGTAAAATGATTTTTGGATGATAACTCAAGAACGCTTTTGCCTAGGATCATGACACTTCATAGGTAAATTGATCGTGACTCGCAGATGACCTCTATTGATTTTCAGGTCACTAGGTCAAGGTCACAGTGACAATAAAACGTATTCACACAATGGCTGCCACTACAACGGACAGCCCATATGGGGGGCATGCATGTTTTACAAACAGCCCTTGTTTCAATATGTTCACTACACATATCGCATAAATTCGTGTTGGATAGGTTGCATTTAAAAAGATGTTTATTTGTAGCTATGATTCTCTGGATGTATTTATATTGAAAGTTTCTCAGTAGTTGATTTATATGGCATTACAAATATTTGTTTCCAATTAAATTCTTTTTCTCCAAGAAGGTTTTGCCATTTAGTTTGAGCTTTAGAGATTTCGGCAGGGTTTTTAAGTTGAAGTGTGTAAAATATTTTGTTCGTTTTTGTTCGTTTAGCAATTATGTTTTCTACGAATGTTTTTTGAGTACATTGTGTGTTATTTGTATTGGTTACAGCTTTAATATGTATGGGTATACTTTTGATGAATGTGTAGTACATCAGGAAATTACGTGTAGGTATTCTGAATATGTAGCATAAGTTATCAAAAGAATAGAAGTCGTTTATTCTGAAGTCGTACAATTGATCTACATATTTTATGTTTCGTTCGAACCAATGCTTATAGAATAACGTTTTATTGTTAGTAGTTATGTCTTTATTGTTCCAACGAATGATTTTACTGTTTATTTTGGTTTCTAAATTATGAGTAACTTTACACCATGCCGATAGAACATTCGATAGAAATATGTTTTTGGTTGAAATTTCATCTAAGATATTATTGTCGATATTACATTCATAAAGTAAGGAGTCACCATATTTTTTAAGAATTTTCTGGTAGAATAATTTCCATTTACTCGTATTCGTATTATCGAAATATCTTTTAACCCAACTGCTTTTGATTGCATTCATGAATGAATCTATATCCGTTAGTCTGATACCTCCATTTTCTACTGATAGAATTAATTGAGTTCGCTTAATTTTATCAGGTTTACCGTCCCATAAGAAAATAAATATTTCTGATTTTATATCTTCAATAATTTCATTTGGTGGGTTTGGGAGGAGCGTTAGTGTATAAATTAATTTAGGGAGTGCAAGCGTTTTCAACACAGTATTTTTTCCCAATTAATGTGAGTTTACGATGCTGCCATGATTTAAAGCAATTTATAAATTTGTGTAGCTTTGGTAATATGTTTTTTTTAAAATTGTTTGATTTTCATTGTTTGTAAAGGTTATTCCTAAAGTTGTTGCTTCATCTGATGTCCAGTTGAATTTCATTTCTTTTTAAGATGAATATTGCTTTGTTTGAATTTACCTTCTCGAAGCACAGTGCATTTACTTTTGTTTAGCTTAAGACCCGATGCCATTCCAAAAAGGGTCAGCGATTCTATAAGAGTAATGAATGAGTCACTTCTGTCATTTAAAAAATAAGTTGCATCGTCAACAAATAGGGACTGTTTTATTACTTCGTCAGGTTCTAGCGATATTCTCTTTATATGTTTATTTGATTGGATATAGTGTGATAGATACTCGATGCATATAATAAATAGTGTGGATGAGAGTGGACATCCTTGTCTTACCCCTCGTTCAATGTTTAAACTGTTTGAGAAAAAGCCATTGTTAATTATTATACTGTTAATATCGGTAAAAAATAGTTTAACCCATTCAATTCGACTTTCATCTAAATTCATATTTTCTAAGCAAGAGAACATAAACGAATGATCTAGTGAATCCAAAGCCTTTTCGAAGTCTGCAAAGAAAATGAGGCCAGAAGTGTTTGGTTGGTGGAAATAATTTATGCATTCTTGTATCAGACGTACGTTTTCACCGATGTAACGTCCTTTAATGAAACCAGATTGAGATCTTGAAATTATTGATGGTCGTATTTTATTAATTCTATTTGATATACTTTTAGTTGCAATTTTATAATCATTGTTCAGTAAACTAATCGGGCGCCAGTTTGATAAGGATTCTAGCTTTTTTCCAGGTTTTGGAATGAGTTTTATGATACCTTGTTTTTGTAACGTAGTTAAGTTTACGTTGTTAAATGAATAGTTAAGTGAATTAATTAAATGTGTTTTAATATCATTCCAGAATATTTTATAAAATTCGATTGTGATGCCATCAGATCCTACACTTTTGTTATTTTGCATTTCTTTAAGTGCCAATCCACATTCATATTTATTAAGTAATCCGTCGCACAGTTGTTTTTCCTCTTGATTTAAAGCATGATGTGTATTTTAAAAGAGGGTGTTATTTTCAACATGTTTTCGTTTATAGGGGGTTTTGAAAAATAAACGTTGTTCTTCTAGTATTTTAGTTCTGTTTGTTATATCTTCGCCATTGACTACTAACCTGTGTACAGTTTTTTGTTCACTTCTACGTTTTTCGATGTTTGCGAAGTATTTTGTATTTTGTTTTTCCATTGTGTTCAACATTCTGTGCACGTGCTCGTAGTATAATTCCATTGAGATGTGTATGATAAATTCCTTCTAATACTTCTTTGTTTGATGTTATTATTTTGTTTTCAATGTCTTTCGTATCGCTTGTGTTTCTTTCATGTAATTGTTTTTCAAGTGTTTCAAGGATTTTGATGGTTTCAGTTTCAAATGTGCGTGTTCCTTTTTGTTTAAATGATGTGTATCTAATTGTTGTGTTACGTAATATTTTATTATATATTACTTCCCATAAGGTGTTTGGGTTCGCATCTTTATTATTTAAACTGTATGGAGTATTTCTTGTTTTATTTGCGTTTGGTAGTATGTATCTAATAAGATGCTGTTATTAATTTTAAAGTATCTTGGGCCTCTTTCAGGTTGTATTTTGTGTAGTTTAAGTTCAACTAGAGAGTGGTCAGTCATGAATCCTGGTTTTATGCAACATGTGTCAATAATGTTGCAAAGTGATTCAGATATTAACAAAATAGTCTAATCTACAAAAGATTGTTGATTTTGTGTTTGAGTACCAAGTGAATTTGTTTTCGGTTGGAAATGCTGTACGCCAGATGTCTATCATATTGTGATTTTCAATTAAGTTGTTTAAAATGTTTCTATTTTTTGGATGAGAATAAAGGTTTCCCTTCTTTTTATCTAATAATGGGTTAAGAACAGTATTGAAATCACCACCGACTTTAATGTTTTTATCTTGGTTATTAATTATAAAGGATTGTAAATTTTCGTAATAAGTGGAATCATTTATGTTAGGGCCGTAAACGTTGATTTATGTTAAATGTGTTTCGTGTATTTTGATATCTTTACTTGCTTGTCTGCCAATTATTATTTCGTTGAAGTTATCGACAGTGATTCCTATATTATTTTTTATCAAAAAGGCAATGCCTTGTTTATTAGTATGTTGTCCACTGAGATAGATGTCTCCGTCCCATTCATCTTTTAAGGTATGTGCTAAATAATGTGTCAAGTGACTTCTTGTAATAGGCATATACTATATATTTTTTCGTCTAACCATTTGAAGATTTTTATGCGTTTGTCTTTATTTTTAACCCATTTACATTTAAAGTACATATTTTAATCATTTAAAGAAGCGGGAGGGTGATGTGAATGATAATTTTTGTGTGCTTGTCCTGGTAGTTTCATTAAAAAAATAAAGAAGAGCTATTCATTCTAAACAATAGGTTTAGTGTAAAATAGATATGGGTCAGATGAGTACACTGTATGCAAAAATTCATCATCCAAGTCTCAGCAATGGATGTTTCAAAAGCAATACATTGTATTGTGCTTAACAATTTCATATGTGAGAACGTATTTTTCTCTCTATGCAACCATATATAGATTAAAAGGAAACAACAAAAAGACATTATTTGTAAAAAAATACTTGACAATTTCTTAACATTGACGTATTTTCAAGTTTGTGATATTTCCATTATCACTGTATGTGTCGTCGGTACGTTCTGTCGTCGAATGTCGTGTTAGGCAAAATGGATATATGAAAACTATTTAAGGTATCTACTTCAAACTTAGCAGGTGGATAGACCTCATTGCTAGAAAGTTCATTGAAAACTCTTTTTTAGTAATGTTTGAGTTATTTCCCTTTTTTCTAAAATATATATCAACTTGAAACATCATAGGGTAGGTATGGAATCGGGGTAAGTGCAGAGCACAAGAAACATAAATCTTGCTCCTATTGTTATAGTTGTTGTCATTTAATTGTTGATTGTTATACTAAAATATGGTCTGTAGCATTTCTTTAAAATAAAAAGATATGAACTTATGACTGAATGTATAGGTACATCTCATTGAATGGATTTGCAGTGTAAACGAGCCATAACTTTGTCTTTAATAGTTTTAGAGTTATTGCCCTTAAACAGTGTATCATATTTAGATTGTTTAAGTAGATACATGTATAATGAAGAACCATGCAGTATTTAAGAACCAGAACTTCCGTGTATTTGTTAACAGTTATTGCCTTTGTAAATGTCCATACACATATTTTTTGAGTGTTAACTGTATCTTTACAATAAATTTAGAAATCAAAATGAAACTTATGTTGAAAAGGTGCATTATTGGGTAATTCTCTTCTTACAATTAAGTGTCTATTCCCTCTGACAAAGCAGCACATATTGGGTACATCAAGCATGAACGTGACATTTCTAGTTATTTTTTCATTTTAAAAAAATCATGGGATTCTCAAATATTGGGTTTATTAAAAAAAACAATTATTTATAAATAGGTGGGATGATTGGTCCTTTGACTAAAATATAGAGAAAGCAATGACTTGTGATCATTTAATTGCTAAGTATTATTACTTTGGAGGAAAGAATGACCCCTATTAATTCTAATTCAAAGGTCAACTTGGTTTGGGGCCTTGTCACATGAAATTCTTTTCAGCAAAATATCTAGAGAATGCCATGCTGTCAAAATTTAGTGATTACCAGAAAAGAAGACGCGTTTTGAATTTGAGGTCAACAGATGAAAGAACTTGTTGAATCTTAGTTCAAAGGCCAATGGTATAGGGGCAGGTAATATTTAAAAATAAAAAATCAACAATTTCTCACATTGATGGCCATGCTACAAGTTGGGGCACACATGTTTGTATTACATCACTTGTTATTAATTGTTGGTATGGTTTTCACTTTCAGACAGCGCATACCATCAGCTCAGTATGTGAATGTGCTCGATGCGAAGCATAGCGACGTCTATCCACGTGCAGTACCAGATGCGCAAGTGTTTGCTGAGCATGCGCGCAGAGCTGGTGTCAACCCCAGTTCACACGTGGTTATTTATAGCAACACAGAGAAAGCAGGATACTTCCTGTCTGGCCGAGGCTGTTGGACCTTTAAAGTAAGCGTAATAAGTATGATATAGCCTGCTCTGTGAAAAGAGTGTTTAATGTATGTGCGTAAAATGTCCCAGATTAGCCTGTGCAGTTCTGTGTTATTTTATCCCCCGCCATATGCGGAGGGATATCGTTTTTGCGTTTTCCGTCCATCCGTCCGTCCGTCTTTCCGTCCGTCCGTTCGGCACTTTTCCGGAGCCATATCTTGGAAGAACTTTGGCGGATTTAATTGAAACTTGGTTTGAGTATATATATATATACGGATAAGAGGATGATGCACGCAAAATGGCATTGTACACCATCTGTTAATAACGGAGTTATGGCCCTTTGTATCTTGAAAAATGCTTTTTTAAGTGTCAAATATAACACTTTTTAGGTCCAGAAGCATATTGGCGAGGGATATCAATTCAATGAATTTGCTTGTTTTTCTTGTAATGGAAGACTCTTCTTGACAAAAGTTGAATTTAGGCTGAACATGTCGTCCCCGGATGAGCCACATGTTTTGGGCGTCTGGCAAAGTCACTTTAACACAATCCATATGTCATAAAACAACATTTTTCATCATTTTGAAAATAAACCGGATATAATATATATTATATCAGAAAATTTGTCTTTGTCAAAATGATAAAAAAATGTTGTTTTATGTCTTATTGATACTGTTAAAGTAACTTTGCCACGCGCCCAACACCTATGGGATGAGCCTGTTCTGACACTACGCACATACATTTTACCCTGTTTTCTCGGAGTGCAACTAAATCATAACCGAAATTGATTGTGAAATGTAAGGGCTTAAACAATTTGCACATTGCTGTCTTGCGGAACCATGGATTGATTTGACTAACCTAATAAAACATTTAAGTAAAATCTGCAACCCTTTTGACTAACTAAATGAACTGGGTATCATTGACACGGTATCTTACTTTCACCATTGACCAATTTAGTACCTTGGAGCGATCTTTTTGTATCACATACCCTTTAAGTTACAGTGCTCTACAAAGAATCATTTTCCAGCTTAGTTTAATGGCGCTCACTATTATAACTTTCTAAATAAATACTGCTTCATAAACAAAATTTTGTTTCTGTTCTCTAGATAGTAGATTGCGTCTTTGACAAAGTTTTGTAAAGCTTTCACACAAACTTGAAATTAATGCACATGAATGAGCATTGAACAGTTACATTGATTTACTTCAGTACTTTGGTCATGACAATGTGTCCATCTTGGACGGTGGACTGCAGCGCTGGCTACAGCTGGGGTACCCAACAGCATCGGGGGAGGAAGTAACTAAGGTAACAACAGGGCAACAGAAAATAGTTCATTGGAAAGGTGTTGAAAATTTAAAGAATATGTGCCCAAAACCGTATGCCATTTAAACCATTTTCAAGCATTGTGTCAAATTACAAATACATTTTGTACATTTAATACTTGTTTTTGGTATTTACCTTTTTCTGACAGTTAATACATCGTTTATATGCAGAAAAACAGTATTTAATACTTTCGTAAAGTCATTGGATAAACTGAATTTCTGTTATGACATTGTTTATGCTGCAAGTCCCTATTTGCCTCCTTTTTAACAAGTAAGATAGTTGTGTATAGTCCTTAGGTAGCATTATCATGTGTGTAAGTCAAATGTGTCACAGTTAGTCTTAGCATTGAGAAATTGTCCATACATTACCCTATTTTGTTAATGTAACATTTTTGACAAACAACTAATAATTATATCAAAACCAGTACAATTGTAAACATTTACAATATGTCGCCGTGTTAGAATAAAACCATAATATTTATCTGCTTGCGGAAAATTACATTTACTTAAATATAACCTATGCAAAACGAACTATCTGCCTGGTCTTGGGAAATTTCGATGCAGACAGTTTCACTGTACTGGGTATTGGTATAGAAAGATACTGCATTTTAGCCGGGATCCTTCAAGCCAGTAGTAAATGATCAGTTCCGTGTCCCTTACGAATCGGTGAGAGAGAATCAAGAGAAGTGCTCCTTCCAACTGGTGGATACACGGCCCGCCAAGGCATTTGCCGGTAATACACGTTTTTAACTCACCTTTAAGTTAGCAAAACATTATCATGGTGACCTTTTGTGATCGCATTTTGTCCGTCAAAACTTTTCCCTTTTAAACACTCAAGATACCTCATCTATTGACCAGTCGTTATGAAATTGGTTAGATCATTTTTATGCTCCCCGAAATAAAATTTCGGCGGAGCATATAGTTGCCAGTTTGTCCTTCCTTCCTTACTTCTGTCACACTTTTGTTACAGTTTCTCATAGCACCTTCAATACTTAACCGATCTCTTTCATATTTGGCATGTAGGTACCTTGCATGGACCTCTACCTTTTGCTGAGGTTTGAGGTCACTGGGGTCAAGGTCAAGGTCACTGAGGCTAATAATAGATTCTTCTGTCACACTTTTGTTACAGTTTCTCATAGCACCTTCAATACTTAACCGATCTCTTTCATATTTGACATGTAGGTACCTTGCATGGACCTCTACCTTTTGATGAGGTTTGAGGTCACTCACTGGGGTCAAGGTCAAGGTCACTGAGGCTAATAACAGATTTTCCGTCACTCTTGTTACACTTTCTTATAGCACCTTCAATACTTTACCGATCTCTTTCATATTTGGCATGTAGGTACCTTGCATGGACCTCTACCTTTTGATGAGGTTTGAGGTCACTGGGGTTAAGGTGACTGAGGCTAATAATAGATTTTTCCGTCACACTTTTGTTACAGTTCTCATAGCACCTTCAATACTTTACCGATCTCTTTCATATTTGGCATGTAGGTACCTTGCATGGAGCTCTACCTTTTGACGAGGTTTGAGGTCACTGGGGTCAAGGTAACAGAGGCTAATAATAGATTTTTTTAGGTGGTTATTAACACATAGATTGACAAAGCGCATCATCGGGGAGCATCCATCAGTTTCACTAATATTCTTGTTTCCAAATAGTATCTCAGTCGAGTTCAAAACAGGGTCACATGATCAAAAACTAAGTGACTAGATCAAGTAAGGAAAAAGCTTGTTGAATGTCTTAAAGCTGCATTTATTGTCCAGTTTTCATGACATTTGGTCTAACATTTGTCCCAATGATATCTCGACCGCGTTAAAAACTATGTCATGTGGGTAAAAAAGTCAGTCACTAGGTAAAATTAAAGAAAGAGCTTGTTGACACTCTAGAGGCCACATTCGTTCCACAGTCTTCATTAAACTTAGTCAGAACAGAATAACATGCTGTCACAGATGAGAATGACATTTGGATCATATGGCATCAAAAACTAGGTAACAATGTTAAATTCAATAAAAGGCTTGTAAATACTCTAGTAGTCATGTTTGTTTGTTGTTGAAAGTCATTGCTGCCCAAGGACAATGCAGTTTTCTGTATGTAGTTACAGTATAACCATTTGAACACTTAAGATATCATTATTGTTATCCTCTCATCATGAAACTTTCCCATTCTATGAAAACATGAGTATATATCTGAGCTTGGTAAAATGTAAAGGGCATTAGGATTGTTGGTTGTTTAAAAACAAGGCAGCAAGCAAGGAGTAAGGGCCGCTTGCCTTCACGGTCCATTGTGAAACCTTATTAACATCACATGATCAGAACATCTAAGCTCATTTGAGTCTCAGGTGAGCACCTTTGGACCTTTTGCCTCTTGTTGTGTACTATATTTGTTTTGTTATGTTGGATTATTTGTACATTTCAAATGTTCTAGCCTTATACAAAAAGTGGGTCTGTGTATTAAATTGGTTTCCTAGTAAACCTAATTGGTAAAATAGGCTTCTTCAATCCTGTCAACAAATTGCATGTGTTTGCTTACTTTTATTGCATCTTTTGCACTATAGCTGCATTAGTCAGTACACGATGGCTGTACAATCTGAGACTTTTGAACCTTTAGTGTTTGCCTTTATGAAATATACAAAATAATGACTTTAATTAGTCTTTCATAATCATGAAACATTTGGATTCCCCTATATTTTCCAAAGCATGACTGGCATTGTTTATTGTTATGATGCTACATTACTTGCAAGCGTCTGTGGAGTTCTTAAGCCAAGGGAAAACAATATAGGCCAAATATACTGGTTTCTGCATCATTTATGCGCTGTTTTTATTTCAATTTATAATTACTGTATAAGACCCACATATATGTAAAAAATATGTACTGCTCGTATATGCTGTCTTCAACACTTGAGTTGTAAGAGGTTATATACTATTGTACCATGTAGTCATAATTGTCTTACCTCCATATGTCTCTCCTTTTAAGAGAGCCAAATTCCAGGGGCAGTGAACCTTGACATGGGCAACTTGATAGATGAGGAGAAGGGGATCATGAAGTCACCAGAGGAAATACGTAAATGTACGACACCTGTACCTGTCAATAAAGGACTAGCCAATAGCAGTACCAAGCCATGTGCTAGATTTTGGGAAAACCCACTAGCTGACTCTTTAAACACTATCAAATTCACAGACAATAGGAACTATATTTGTATGTATTTGAATGTAAATATAATTATTACATAAGATTGGTACACATTGTATCTTCGTATTAGTTGGGCTCTTGCTTTTCCATTGTATATACCGCTTGAAGGAGTTTGAATTTCAGAAGTGTAAACATATAGTGGCAAATTGTTGCATTATCTAGTCTTGTTATGGGTACATGGAGTACACACTGCCTTTATTATACAGATAGAAGAGTGGGGCGATGAAACTTAATTTTGTTTGTATTTGTACGGTGGCACATTGTGAAACGTTAATACATATATTATATTTTTAGCTCATCTATTTTTTGAAAAAAAATTATGAGCTATTGTCATCACCTTGGCGTCGGCGTCTGCGTCGGCGTCCGGTTAAGTTTTGCGTTTAGGTCCACTTTTCTCAGAAAGTATCAATGCTATTGCATTCAAACTTGGTACACTTACTTACTATCATGAGGGGACTGGACAGGCAAAGTTAGATAACTCTGGCGTGCATTTTGACTGAATTATGTGCCCTTTTTATACTTAGAAAATTGACAATTTTGGTTAAGTTTTGCGTTTAGGTCCACTTTTTTCAGAAAGTATCAATGCTATTGCATTCAAACTTGGTACACTTACTTACTATCATGAGGGGACTGGGCAGGCAAAGTTAGATAACTCTGGCATGCATTTTGACAGAATAATGTGCCCTTTTTATACTTAAAAAATTGAAAATTTTGGTTAAGTTTTGTGTTTAGGTCCATTTTATTCCTTAAGTATCAAAGCTATTGCTTTCATACTTGAAACACTTACTAACTATCATAATGGGCCTGTGCAGGCAAAGTAATGTAACTCTGACTGGCATTTTGTCAGAATTATGTGCCCTTTTTATACTTAGAAAATTGAAAATTTGGTTATGTTTTGTGTTTAGGTCCACTTTATTCCTACAGTATCAAAGCTATTGCTTTCATACTTGCAACCATTATTAACAATCGTAAGGGGACTGTGCAGGCAAAGTTATGTAACTCTGACTGGCATTTGGACGGAATTATGGGCCCTTTATACTTAGAAAATTGAAAGTTTGGTTAAGTTTTGTGTTTTGGTCCACTTTACCCCTAAAGTATTATAGATATTGCTTTCATACTTGGAACACTCGCAAACTATCATAAGGGTACAGTAAAAGGACAAGTTGCATAACTCTGGATGTCATTTTTACGGAATTATGGCCCTTTTTTGACTTAGTAACTTTGAATATATGGTTAAATTTTGTGTTTCGATCCACTTTACTTCTTAAGTATCAAGGCTATTGCTTTCAAACTTCAAATACTTTCATGCTATCATGAGGTTACTGTACCTGGCAAGTTGAATTTTACCTTGACCTTTGAATGACCTTGACTCTCAAGGTCAAATTATTAAATTTTGCTAAAATTGCCATAACTTCTTTGTTTATGATTAGATTTGATTGATACTTTGACAAAACTACTCTTACCTGACATACCATAATAGACTCCACCCAAACCATCGCCCATGCCCCCCCCTCCCCCCCCATTTTTTTTTTACGGTTAAAAAACTAAACTATTTATTTTGATTATTTTATGTTTGAAATACCGTCCAACCATCGCACCCAAGAAACACCCCCCCCCCCCACCCCCCACCCGAATCCCCCCCCCCCCCCCTAAATTTTTTTTTTTTTTTTTTTTAAGATCACAAATTACCACCACACCCTCACACTATACCCCCCCCCACCTCACCCCCCCCCCCCCAATTTATGTTTTTTGAAACGGTTACAAAACACAAATATTTATTTTTATTATTTTATGTTTGAAATACCGTCCAACCATCGCACCCAAGAATCCCCCCCCCCACCCACCCCCCACCCCCCCCCCTCCCCGATTTTTTTTTCCTTTTTTTCGCATTTTTGGAAGATAATGTAATAAATGTCCACACCCCCACACAATGCACCCCTCTTCTATCCACCCCTCCCTCCTTTGTGATTGAAAATGATAGTCCCTTCACCTTTAAAAAGAAAATAGATGAGCGGTCTGCACCCGCAAGGCGGTGCTCTTGTTATTAATTTGACTTGAACAATGGAATTGTGTTATAGTGTTTTCTGATGTGGGCATCGACCTCAAGGGTCATGTTGTGACGCATTGCAACAGCGGCATGTCTTCATGTACCGTTGCCATGGCGGCATTACTAGTGGGGGCAACCAATGTGGGGTTGTTTCACGTGAGATATGACAGTTTTTGTTTATGTGGCTAAGAAATTTGTGTGAACTGTAGAACTTTTGTATATATATATAATATATATATTATATATTACATATTTTCTGCACACACAAATTTTATATTTTAAATTATATATTAATACATATATATCATCTTTTGTGAATAAATTTAACAAGAGCTCCGCAGATGGAGACAGATGCCCTCCAAACAGGGCATTGACACAGTATATATAATAGAGGGTTGAAAATATTATGGTATTATAACAAGTGATGATACGATTATCAAATAAAATCGATTAAACGTTGTGGGATAAGAGTCAATTTAACACTTAATTTCACAATAGAGAAATTATTGGTTGGGTAAATTTTTAATTTACACAAATGATCAGAGAAATTAATATTTTCACGAGTGTAGTAACCACATGTGTAAATGCTTTTTTTCTATGATCAAAAGTGAAAACATTGGATCATGTACCAAAACCAATCATTTATCTTTTCACTTTAAATCTTTGTCCCCAGATTAACAATTGGAAAGAAGTTAAATGGAAAAATTTAGTGGAATAATGACATCATGACAAGAACAAACGTCATCATTTCACAGAAAAAAAAACGTAAATAAAGATTATTTACGCTGTTCATTTTTCACTGTTTGAAATGGTGAATCATTGTTTTTGACAACAACAAAACTCTCCACCTTTTATTCAGTTCTCTCCACCTTTTATTCAGTCATTTCGCATAGCAACGATTTATAATTTTAATGCTTTAAAGTCATCTTAAGATGCATATAATGGATATTTTAGAGCATGGTTAATGTTCAGTATTACTGTTTCCTCACAAATATCACAACTACAAGGGAAATTTGCAATATAAAACCATTTTTTTTGGTCAATTTACCAAAACGTGAAAAGGCCCCTTTCAGATATATAGAAAAACAATAATAATGTTACATGAAACATTCTTAAAATATCGTTCAAGTTATTTTATCATACCAAACTGTATACACAATGATCACATAATTTAACGTCAAACAATTTATTTTGCACTAATATTTTGATAAAAATAAGCAGTAACTGGTTTTAGTTTTTGGCAAACGTAGAAAGGTTCACTGGTTAACAACTTGTTCCAAATTAGCCATTAAGAAATAGTTATTATTAATCCATTATTAAATCTTTCTGGATGCTAGTATTTCCTTGTTCTGCTTTGCCTTAAGCAAAACTGATTTTCTTATTGTATTTTCAGGGAGGCTTAAATGAATGGAAGAAGAGGGAAAACAAATAAGACAAGTTTTGGAAAACACCTAGATTGAATAACACATTCATCAATTTTGAGTTGTATATGAAACCCCTAACTGTTGTTTAATAATTGTTTGTTCCTAAATTCTGAGTTGTATACTAAACCTAACTGTTGGTTAATAAGTCAAAGGAAGAATAATTTTCTATTTCCAGTGGTTAATTAATAATATCTGTGCAGTTAGTACCAATATGCAAAATTTGCAGTTATTTAACTTTTTTTCAAGATTTGTATGATGTATATTTGTAAGGACTAGAATTGTTTAATTTAAAGGAAGAAAATCACAGTAAAGATTAAATAATTTACTAAGGAAAGCAATTATTTTCTATCATAAGAAATCAAATTTTTTCTTAACATTATGCCAAAAACACAAAAATTGTAATTCACTGATAATACAAAATGTACAAATAATATTTGCAATATTTACTCATTTGTTACATCCCTTTAAAAAAAAAGTTCAATGACCTTAGATTAGTGTGAGAAGTGCAAACAAATCCATGCACTGAACAATCCCTGTTTGAACACAGAATATTCATGGATGAGTCCATTTCAGAAGAATGACATAAAATGCTTTGAGCATTTGTCCATTGATCAAGCATTATCTATATGTACACCAGCAGGGAGAGGATTTAGCACGAAAAGTGTGTATCATGCTAACATAATATGAGCCGCGTTCTGAGAAAACTGGGCTTAATGCATGAGCGTAAAGTGTCATCCCACATTAGCCTGTGCAGTCTGCACAGGCTAATCAGGGACGACACTTTCCGCTTTTATGGTATCTTTAGTTTTAAGCAAGTCCCTCCTTTCCGAAAAATCAAGTTAAGGCGGAAAGTGTCGTCCCTGATTAGCCTGTGCGGATTGCACAGGCTAATGTAGGACGACATTTTACGCACATGCATTATGCCCAGTTTTTTCAGAACACGACTCATATATTATCATATACATCAGGTCAAGCCTGAACTCTTAAAGCCTTTTCATCACAGCCCAAACTAAGTCTGTATGGCCACCACTCATGTGGTGGGACTGGAACTATTGTTGTCCGGCGTGATTAGGACGGTTTTCTCTCTATCATGGCGCTCAAGTTTGAACGTGGGTATTTTCACTTGAAACGTTGTACCATTTTCCCTTTCCATAGTATAATATCCCCTGAAAGCAGACAAATTCATGTAAGAATGTGCATTATAATCAGCTGTAATTTAGTAATTAAAACTCACAAGATTCTATACTCTCTGTACAGATTCAGGTACCTGTACCAAATTATTAAAATTAATAGCAAGCCTTGTGTGAACAGAATGCTTCAGACTAGAGAGGTTCAATTGTAAATGTACCTGGTAGAATATTGCAAACAACATAAAGAAATTGTGAGCGGTGGGTATTGGTCAATATTGAAAACTTTTACAAATACTGGAAACAAATACTAGAAACAAATTCGCTCTACTATGTTCTTATAAATTAGATTTAAGCAGGCTGTTGTTTCTTTGGGGAAAAAAGGTAAAACTTGAATCCTCCGTACTTGTTACTGTACAACATAAGCTAGTTAGAAGGCAAATATGCACTCTATTTTAGCTGGTTGGCTCATTTGTCCTACAATTCAACACATTTTTGCATGCGTCGAGAAGCGTCGGCTTGTTGAGCCTTACCACATGGTGCCTGTAGGGGACTCCAGGTGAATGTGACTCTGGTACTGAAACACTGGGTACAGCTTGGACAGCACAGGCTCCTGCAATGAACAAGACATGTTTACCTGGACAAATAAGTAGTGCACAAATATGTCCCCAAAACCAGGAAAACAATAGGACATTGGTGGAAAGAAAGGAACAGTTAAAAAAGTTATGGCATAAATGTAAAAAGCAAATGCAAATGTACCATACAGATGGGTAAATCAAAAACAAACATGATCCCCCTGAAATATATCGGTCTAAAAAATCAAGCTGTTTGTTTTGTCTCACCTGAGAACAACATGCTAATTGTGAGCTTTTATGATCACTTTTCGTCTGTTGTTTGTTGTTAATCATGCAATATTTACATTTACCTTAATGTTCACACTCTATATGCCATATTTATTGTCTGATCTTCATGAAACTTGGCCACAAAATGTGTTTAAATGGTACCTCAGGTTTGTTCAAAAATGGTTAAGGTTTGTTGAAAAAGATGTCCTCCCAGATTCGGGGCAGTTTTCCTTATATGGCTTTAGTTAAACCTTATTAACCCTTTAAAAGCAATATTGATTGTCTAATCTTCATGAAAAAAAATTAGAAAATGTATTTGCTTAGTTTGAAAATGGTTCCAGATCGTTAACAAATATTGCTGCTAAGGGAAGTGCTTTTCTTATTTGGCTTTAGTAAAACATTGTTAACACTCTTGAAGTCTTCCACCCTTTATCGTCCAATCTTCATGAAAATTGGTCAGAACTTTCGTTTCAAATATAACTCAGCTAACTTAAAAAAATGGTTTCGGTCAGTTGAAAATCATGGCCACCAGGGTGAGGAGATATTTTACTTTGATGGCTATAGTAAAACCATGTTAATATTTGAGAAGTCACATTTATAGTCCAATCTTCATTAAACTAGGTCACAATATTTATTCAAACAATATTTGAGCAGAGTAAACAAATGGTTCTAGTTTGTCGAAAAGCACTGATGAAGCCGGGGGGGGGGGGGGGGGGGGGGGGGGGGGATGGGGGGGGGGGGGGATGTGGGGGGGGGGGGGGGGGCAGGAAGTTTTCCTTATATGGCAATAGTAAAACCATGTTAACAGTTAAGAAATCACATTTTTAATTTAATCTTCCTTAAAAGAGGTCAAAGCATTTTTTCTGATCATTGCTGAGTTCAAAAATGATTCCTGTTTGTTAATTAACATGGTAATTCTGTGAATGTTTTTCACAAATTTAACAGTAAACAAGGGCTGTTTGTAAAACATGCATGCCCCCCATATGGGCTGTCAGTTGTAGTGGCAGTTGTAGGCCTAATTATTCTTGAGTTATCATCAGGAAACCATTTTACTGTTTCGGGTCACTGTGACCTTGACCTTTGACCTAGTGACCTCAAAATTAATAGGGGTCATCTGCCAGTCATGATCAATGTACCTATTAAGTTTCATGATCCTAGGCGTAAGCATTTTTGAGTTATCATCCGGATACCATTTTACTATTTTGAGTCACTGGGACCTTGACCTTTGACCTAGTGACCTGAAAATCAATAGGGGTCATCTGCCAGTCATGATCAATGTACCTATGAAGTTTCATGATCTTAGGCGTAAGCATTCTTGAGTTATCATCCGGAAACCATTTTACTGTTTCGAGTCACTGTGACCTTGACCTAGTGACCTGAAAATCAATAGGGGTCATCTGCTAGTCATGATCAATGTACCTATGAAGTTTTATGATCCTAGGCCTAAGTGTTCTTGAGTTATCATCCAGAAACGATCTGGTGGACGGACCAATGGACAGACCGACCGACATGTGCAAAACAATATACCCCCTCTTCTTCTAAGGGGGGGCATAATAAACAGTATTGATGCATGTTCAAGATCTTTCAACAGGTTCCAGAATGTGTTCTTCCCAGGAAATTTATGAGTGTCTTTAAAACCCAAAGCTTTGAATTCAAATGCCCTATACTAAATGCCTTTGAATATATTAAAATACAAGAAAACCAATTTGAATTAGACGAAAGTAAATGCAATAATGAGTTGGTAATTATTTAGGAGAACTGGCCCTTTAAACTAAAGACCTAAACTAGTGTACTTACTTCCCCAACCACACCCCTGTCTGATATCTGCTCCCGCCCCGAGCCACTGAAGATCTCCCAGTGACGACTCCTCAGCTGTACAGTCTCCTCTCCGAGGTTCTCTATCCGGATACAGTACCGCCACTACACACATAGCAATGGGAGCAGCAATGAGTTACAAATCCAGACTTGGGCTTTTTAAACTAATTCATAATATACTGCTGGATTTTTTTTTAGTATAAAAATAAGCTTAAATCTCTGCTGTGCAAGTGCTGTCCAACATTGAATATTATTTCGGTTTTATCTATTGAAGTTGAACAAATGTAACAAATTGCCTGAATATTCCAAAAATTAACTAGTTTTTGACCCGGCATGACCCATATTCGAACTTGGCCTTAAGATCATCTAGATACAACATCTGACCAAGTTTGGTGAAGATCTGATGAAAACAACTTGAATTAGACAGCGGACACTTAATACGGACCGACAGACCAACAGTCCGACCGACATGCTCACTCCTATATACAGTTTGTGGGGGTATAATGATTATGTTTTCCAACAAAGCTATTCTTATTTATGGACACAGGTCACAGTTTTGCGCATTTTTGTATACATGTATTAGAGTACATAGTTTATATTTCATATTTGAAAAGTGGACACAAACACAGGGTACATCAGTCAAAACTTCATGCTTTTCCTATCACCAACCTTAATGTATAAGATAACATGTTCGGCTGCAACAATACCATCATTTTTTTTCATATTCAATTAACAAAGAGTAAATTTTAACAGCCATTACCCAGTGCTCTCCCAGTTTGTCATCCTTGCCGACATAGAATGGTATGACGGTTATGCGCACGCTCTCGGTTGTCTGTCGATAGACGTCCTTCATGTGTAGGTAGGGGTAAAGGTCCTCCTGGAACTGTCGCAGTGAGTCCGTCTTGATGTAGCGGGGACCGTTGGCTGAAGTTTTTAAGGACCTTCATCATTAACGGAATCAAAATGAGATTGCATTATACGCTGTAGTTTTGTTTTTCTTGCCTCATACAAAAACTCATTTTTGATTGGCTAAGACATGTAAAGTGAAATGGCCTATAACCCGCACTGACCCTGCACAATTAGGTACATAGTAAACAAGATGTGTTTGTGAAACACAATGTCCCCCTATATGATGTTTGACATTGTAGGATGACCTTGACCTTGTGAAGGATGACCTTGACCTTGACCTTTCACCACTCAAAATGTGCAGCTCCATGAGATACACATGCATGCCAAATATCAAGTTGCTATCTTCAATATTGCAAAAGTATTCATAAAATAAGCGATTTGGGCCACATATATTTGACTTCTGACCTTGAAGGATGACCTTGACCTTGACCGTTCACCACTCAAAATGAGCAGCTCCATGAGATGCACATGCATGCCAAATATCAAGTTGCTATCTTCAATATTGCAAAAGTATTCATAAAATGAGCGATTTTGGTCACATATATTTGACCTCTGACCTTGAAGGATGACCTTGACCTTGACCTTTAACCACTCAAAATGTGCAGCTCCATGAGATACACATGCATGCCAAATATCAAGTTGCTATCTTCAATATTGCAAAAGTATTCATAAAATGAGCGCTTTTGGCCACATATATTTGACCTCTGACCTTGAAGGATGACCTTGACCTTTCACCACTCAAAATGTGCAGCTTCATGAGATACACATGCATGCCAAATATGAAGTTGCTATCTTCAATATAGCAAAAGTTATTGCAAAATGTTAAAGTTGGCGCAAACAGACAGACAGACCAACAGACCAACAGACAGACAGGGCAAAAACAATATGTCCCCCACTACTATAGTGGGGGACATAAAAATTGATATTATGCTCGTACTCTCTCAACCAAAATAAATTTCCTGCCCCTTTAGATATAGCAGTATGGGAACAATATGAAGCCATGTCAATCATAATATCATATACAGTTGTTAAAATTAAAAGGGATTGTGTGAAGCTGATATAAGGCAAACATTAAGACTTTTAAATATTTAAGCCTTTATTTATGATTAAAAGAAGTGCAAATATGACAATAATATTATCACTTGGGTTTTACCTTAATTTTAACATTGTCAACATGATTACGAAACTCACAATTCCTTTTAACTGATAAAACAATGTAGGTATTGCTGCAAACACATAAGACCCTTATTAGTTACAACATTATTTATATATATGTTCTTAGTATCTTATGAACAAGATGTGTTTGTGAAACACAATGTCCCCCTATATGACGTTTGACCTTGAAAGATGACCTTGACCTTGTGAAGGATGACCTTGACCTTTCACCACTCAAAATGTGCAGCTCCATGAGATACACATGCATGCCAAATATCAAGTTGCTATCTTCAATATTGCAAAAGTATTCATAAAATAAGCGATTTGGGCCACATATATTTGACCTCTCACCTTGAGGGATGACCTTGACCTTTCACCACTCAAAATGTGCAGCTCCATGAGATGCACATGCATGCCAAATATCAAGCTGCTATCTTCAATATTGCAAAAGTATTTATAAAATAAGCGATTTAGGCCACATATATTTGACCTCTGACCTTGAAGGATGACCTTGACCTTTCACCACTCAAAATGTGCAGCTCCATGAGATACACATGCATGCCAAATATCAAGTTGCTATCTTCAATATTGCAAAAGTATTCATAAAATGAGCGATTTTGGCCACATATATTTGACCTCTGACCTTGCTGGATGACCTTGACCTTTCACCACTCAAAATGTGCAGCTTCATGAGATACACATGCATGCCAAATATGAAGTTGCTATCTTCAATATAGCAAAAGTTATTGCAAAATGTTAAAGTTGGCGCAAACAGACCAACAGACAGGGAAAAACAATATGTCCCCCTCTACTATAGTGGGGGACATAAAAACGCTGAAATCTAGAGAAACCGCATGCAACTGTTATGTATTCCATCAACCTACATAGGCTGTGCATTATGATGAATGCTAAACTCTGGAAAATCCTCATAAAACGCATATGTATTCTGCCAATCAATACAGGTCCGCTCTTATGAAGAATTCTCAACAAAAGAAAATCCCAATACAACTGCCATGTTTTACATAAACCTACAAATGTTGTCCCTTATAAAACATGCTTCACTATTGAGAATCCCAGTCAAACCATCATGTGTTCCATCGACCTACATAGGTCATCCCTTATGAAGAACGGCTCCAGTAGATCATGTTGTATAGGCTTGCTGTCCCTACTCAGGAACAGAGGGGAGATGTCATCATGTGAAACGTAGTCGATACCTGCGCAGAGCAGAGCATGATAAGTGACACAGTGTCAATACATACACAGAGCAGATCATGATAAGTGACACATAGTCAATACATGCACAGAGCAGAGCATGATAAGTGACACATAGTCAATACATACACAGAGCAGATCATGATAAGTGACACATAGTCAATACATACACAGAGCAGAGCATGATAAGTGACACATAGTCAATACATACACAGAGCAGATCATGATAAGTGAAACATAGTCAATACATGCACAGAGCAGATCATGATAAGTGACACATAGTCAATACATGCACAGAGCAGAGCATGATAAGTGACACATAGTCAATACATACACAGAGTAGATCATGATAAGTGACACATAGTCAATACATACACAGAGCAGATCATGATAAGTGACACAATGTCAATACATGCACAGAGCCGATCATGATAAGTGACACATAGTCAATACATACACAGAGCAGAGCATGATAAGTGACACATAGTCAATACATACACAGAACAGATCATGATAAGTGACACATAGTCAATACATGCACAGAGCAGAGCATGATAAGTGACACATAGTCAATACATACACAGAGCAGAGCATGATAAGTGACACATAGTCAATACATACACAGAGCAGATCATGATAAGTGACACATAGTCAATACATGCACAGAGCAGAGCATGATAAGTGACACATGGTCAATACATGCACACAGCAGATCATGATAAGTGACACAATGTCAATACATGCACAGAGCAGAGCATGATAAGAGACACATAGTCAATACATACACAGAGCAGATCATGATAAGTGACACAATGTCAATACATACACAGAGCCGATCATGATAAGTGACACATAGTCAATACATGCACAGAGCAGATCATGATAAGTGACACATAGTCAATACATGCACAGAGCAGATCATGATAAGTGACACATAGTCAATACATACACAGAGCATATCATGATAAGTGACACATAGTCAATACATGCACAGAGCAGAGCATGATAAGTGACACATAGTCAATACATGCACAGAGCCGATCATGATAAGTGACACATAGTCAATACATGCACAGAGCAGAGCATGATAAGTGACACATAGTCAATACACAGGCTTTTTCCGCCCTATGCCACGGGTCCGAAATTCGGCCCCATTCCCAATGCAAATCTGGCTGTTTTTTTCCCAATTGAAAAAAAAAATTCCCAATTCCAAAAAAAAAAAAAAAAAAAAAATAATTTTTTTTTTTTTAACTGAAAATATATAAGTTAACCTGATCCGGTGTAGAAAATAGAAAGTGTTGCATAATTAAATTATCTGTTGCCTTGAATTTGTTTTAAAAACTGTAAAATATGTTAATGATTATTTAAGACTTTCCTTATTTTCCTCAAAATCCGGCGCTTCGCACCTTTTTTTTTACCTCAAAAAAGGTCAGGCCTTTTCCCCAAATTCAGATTTAAAAACCTGCACTTATCTCACATGTTAATAATACTTTGTAAAATTTTAATAATAAGTTATCAAAATAGTCGTTATTTACCAGTTAACGGCTTCTTTGAAATATAAGAAACACTATTTACATGCAATAATTTTTCCCAATTGAGCCAATTTTGCGAATAATTTTTTTCCCAAAATGGGTGTTTTCACGACGCGAAATTCCCAAAATTCCAGTGTGGCGTATTCCCAAAATGGAGCGGAAAAAGCCTGATACATGCACAGAGCAGATCATGATAAGTGACACATAGTCAATACATACACAGAGCAGATCATGATAAGTGACACATAGTCAATACATACACAGAGCAGATCATGATAAGTGACACATAGTCAATACATGCACAGAGCAGATCATGATAAGTGACACATAGTCAATACACACAGCAGAGCAGATCATGATTAGTGACACAGTGCCAATACATGCACAGAGCAGAGCATGATAAGTGACACATAGTCAATACATGCACAGAGCAGATCATGATAAGTGACACATAGTCAATACATGCACAGAGCAGAGCATGATAATTGACACATAGTCAATACATACACAGAGCAGAGCATGATAAGAGACACATAGTCAATACATACACAGAGCAGATCATGATAAGTGACACATAGTCAATACATACACAGAGCAGATCATGATAAGTGACACATAGTCAATACATGCACAGAGCAGAGCATGATAAGTGACACAATGTCAATACATGCACAGAGCAGAGCATGATAAGTGACACATAGTCAATACATACACAGAGCAGATCATGATAAGTGACACATAGTCAATACATACACAGAGCAGATCATGATAAGTGACACATAGTCAATACATGCACAGAGAAGAGCATGATAAGTGACACAATGTCAATACATGCACAGAGCAGAGCATGATAAGTGACACATAGTCAATACATACACAGAGCAGATCATGATAAGTGACACATAGTCAATACATACACAGAGCAGATCATGATATGTGACACAATGTCAATACATGCACAGAGCAGAGCATGATAAGTGACACATAGTCAATACATGCACAGAGCAGAGCATGATAAGTGACACATAGTCAATACATGCACAGAGCAGAGCATAATAAGTGACACATAGTCAAAACATGCACAGAGTAGAGCATGATAAGTGACACATTGTCAATACATGCACAGAGGGAGTCAAAACATGTGACACGTAGTGAATACCTGCATACAGAGAATCATAATAAAAGAGTTGAGACCTGAACAGAAACAAGAGCACTGCCTTGCGGGTGCAGACCGCTCATCTTTAAAGAAAATGAAAAAAATATGGGGGGGCGTGGGGGATGGTTTGGGTGAAGTCTATTGTGGTATGTCAGGTAAGAGTTGTTATGCCAAGGTATCAATTAAATCTAATCATAAATAAAGAAGTTATGGCATTTTTAGCAAAATTTAATAATTTGACCATGATAGTCAAGGTCATTCAAAGGCCAAGGTAAATTTCAACTTGCCAGGTACAGTTCCCTCATGATAGCATGAAAGTATTTCAATTTTGAAAGCAATAGCCTTGATATTTTAGAAGTTAAGTGGATCTTAACATAAAATTTAACCATATATTCAAAGTTACTAAGTCAAAAAAGGGCCATTATTCTGTCAAAATGACAACCAGAGTTATGCAACTTGTCCTGTACTGTCACCTTATGATAGTTTGCGAGTGTCCCAAGTATGAAAGCAATATCTATGATACTTTAGAAGTAAAGTGGACCAAAACTCATAACTTAATCAAATTTTCAATTTTCTAATTATAAAGGGCCCATAATTCTGTCAAAATGCCAGTCAGAGTTACATAACTTTGCCAGCACAGCCCCCTTAAGATAGTAAGTGATCGTTGCAAGTATGAAAGCAAAAGCTTTAATACTTTAGGAATAAAGTGGACCTAAACACATAACTTAACCAAATTTTCAATTTTCTAAGTATAAAAAGGGCACATAATTCTGTCAAAATGCCGGTCAGATTTACATAATTTTGCCTGCCCAGTCCCCTTATGATAGTAAGCAAGTGTTGCAAGTATGAAAGCAATAGCTTTGAATTGCTCTACTGGCTGGAATCAATAGGGCTCAAGCCCTTGATAGTATGAACAATCTGAGTAGGTTTTAAACAAACAGACCCAAAATGGGAAATTCATTTCATAAACAAGAAAAAACGTAAAATTTAAACTTCAAATGGCTCCTTTTCAACAATAAGTTGGACAAATTTTCTTCACTCTCAATGGGGTTCTGGACCTTGATGATATAAAAAGTCCGTTGAAGTTTCAAAAGGATAGAACTTTATATGTAAACAAACAAGAAATGTGTTTGTCGGAAACACCATGTCCCCTCCTGCGCGGCTTTGATTTTTTTTTACCTTTGACCTTGAAGGATGACCTTGACCTTTCACCACTCAAAATGTGCAGCTCCATGAGATACACATGCATACCAAATATGAAGTTGCTATCTTCAATATTGCAATAGTTATGGCAAAATGTTAAAGATTTTCATTTTTTCTCAAATTCAAGGGGAAATAATTCTGGACTTACAACTCCGATATTGCTTATTTTCGATAGGGTTTGACTCATCATTCAGATAAAGACACTGTGCAAGTTGGGAAATGATTGGATGAAAACTGTGGACTTAATTGTGTAAACATGCCTTATTTCACAACTTTCTCAAATTCAAGGGGAGATAATTCTGGACTTTTTACTCTGATGTAACCCATTTTTAATTGGGTTCCAGTCCTCATTAATATCAACACACTGATCAAGTTTGAAAAGAATCAGATGAAAAATGTGGACTTAATCGGACAAACAAGAGAAAGTCTAACGCACACACACACAAACAGACAGACAGACACCATGCCATCCCATAAGCTCTTCTGGCCTATGGCCAGTAGAGCTAAAAATGGACCTTAACACAAAACTTAACCAAATTTTCAATTTTCTAAGTATAAAAAGGGCACATAATTCTGTCAAAAAGCACACCAGAGTTATCTTACTTTGCCTGCCCAGTCCCCTCATGATAGTAAGTAAGTGTACCAAGTTTGAATGCAATAGCGTTGATACTTTCTGAGAAAAAAGGACCTAAACACAAAACTTAACCGGACGCTGACGACAACGCCAAGGTGATGACAATAGCTCATAATTATTTTTCAAAGAATAGATGAGCTAAAAAAATCAATCCATGATAATCAATACCTGCACAGATAGAATCATTATATGTTACATGTAGTCAATACCTGCACAGATGAAATCATTATAATTATGTTACATATAGTCAATACCTGCACAGATGGAATCATATGTTACACATAGTCAATACCTGCACAGAGAGTTTCATTGATTACTTGTAGTACAAAGATGGAAATGGAGTTATTGTATATATTTGAAAAGGGCACATATTTTTTCTAAATTGCATCACAATATATGGAATTGTTCAGCAACCTTACAGTATGAATCTGAGCTCATGTGTACAGTTTCAATTTTATATCTTTAGTATAAATATTGATATGGAGATGTTGCACATTTCCTTTAACCAGAACATTTTTCAGACTCTGATGTGTACTTTTGGGGTCAGAAGTACAGCTTTTACTATTTTGTGAATAGTTAAGTTAAAAAAAACATTACATTAAGTATTACATACAAGAGGGCCTGAAAGGCTTAAAGTTGCTCACCTGAGATTCAAAGGAACTGACCTGTTCTGTGCAGCCCAAGATGTCATTAGAACAAAATGTTCTTACCAACTTTCATGACTAGTGAACACCCTGGCAGCCACGTTTTTCAACAGACCAGAACCATTTTCATACACATCCAAGATATCATTTAAACAAATATACTGACAAAGTTTCATGAAGATTCATAAGTCCATGTAAGGAAAAATGCCCGGCCTACTGGTGGCCATGTTTTTCAAGCAACTGGAACCATTTTCGAACTTGTCCAAAATATCATTGGGACAAATCTTCTGACAAAGTTTCATGATGATCGTACAATAAATACGGCTTCTAGAGTGTTAACAAGGTTTAACTATAGCTATATAAGGAAAAATGCCCCGCCCCCTGGCGGCCATGTTTTTCCAATAACCGGAACCATTTTTTAACTTGTCCAAGATATTATTGGGATGAATCTTCTGACTAAGTTTCATGAAGATCTGACAATAAATGTGGCCTCTAGAGTGTTAACAAGATTTTACTATCGCCATATATAGCCATATAAGGAAAAATGCCCCGCCCCCTTGGCAGCCATGTTTTTCAAGCAAACGTTACCGTTTTCGAACCTATCCATCATTGAGACCAATCTTCTGATCCAATTTCATGAAGATTGGACAATAAATGTGGCCTCTAGAGTGTTCACAAGGTTTTACTATAGCCATATATATAGCCATATAAGGAAAAATGCCTCGCCCCTTGGCAGCCATGTTTTTCAAGCAAAGGTAACCATTTTTGAACTCATCCAAGATATCATACAGACCAATCTTCTAACCAAATTTCATGAAGATTGGACAATAAATGTGGCCTCTAGAGTGTTAACAAGGTTTTACTATAGCCGTTTAAGGAAAACTGCCCCGCCCCCTGGCGGCCATGTTTTTTCACCGATCTGAACCATTTTCGAACTCGTCCGAGATATCAATGATACTAATATTTTGACCAAGTTTCATGATAATGGGCAAAAATTGTGACTTCTAGAGTGTTCACAAGGTTTCTCTATAGCCATATAAGGAATACTGCCCCGCCCCCTGGCGGCCATGTTTTTCAACAGACCGGAACCATTTTTGAACTCAACCAACATATCATTTAGACAACGTTTTGACAAAGCTACATTAAGATTGGGCATCAAATGTGACTTCTACAGTGTTCACAAGGTTTTTCTTTTTTTGACCTAGTAACCTAGTTTTTGACCCAGCATGACCCAGTTTCGAACTCAGTTGAGGTATCAATGGGACAAATGTTCTGACCAAATTTCATGAAGATCAGACAATAAATGTGGCCTCTAGAGTGTTCACAAGGCAAAATGTTGATGACGCACGACTGACGACGGACAAAAGGCGATCACAAAAGCTCACCATGAGCACCTTGTGCTCAGGTGAGCTAAAAAACATACATTAAGACTTATATTATAACTATTTTTTATAAATAACACATGCCCATCAGCTGTAAGACTGTTGTCAAATTAGCTGTAAAATTAAAAAACAATATGTATCTTGAAATACATGTTAATTCTTTGTAGCTGTAAGCCAAATCAAAATTTTAAGATCTTTTTGAACTATTTTATTTACTCTGTAATATAAACAAAGATAAGCATACCTGAATATTCAACAATTGGTACCCTCTTTGTCATGTACTTTCGCAGATCAGGTGGTGGCATGAACGAAACATTTGGGTGTCCAGCTTTCTAAAAGAAGTGTTTGTTTTTTAAGTTATATGACTGCAAAGTAGAACATAGTGCCTATCAATTATAACAGGTATATTCCAAGTTCATAAAAAGATTATGACCTTCAGAAAATGTCATACCACATGGCTTGCATTATCAAAGTTGAAA
The DNA here is from genome assembly GCF_020536995.1 of Dreissena polymorpha. Classification (NCBI taxonomy): domain Eukaryota; kingdom Metazoa; phylum Mollusca; class Bivalvia; order Myida; family Dreissenidae; genus Dreissena; species Dreissena polymorpha. The sequence continues at coordinate 97,598,910 of NC_068355.1, read as the reverse complement.
CTTATTATCAGCCTAGGTTGAAATCAATTTGTGCCATTGTATTTCCAAAACTGTAAAAAAAATACCGGTAACAGATCTACTTAAAAGAATAGTTATTTATCCAGTGAAAGATGTTATTTCGTAAGTTTATTTCCAGCAAAAGCTCATATTAAGAAATCATTCAAATACTGGAACGAGCTCTGAAGAAAACATCCAGAGTCAAATGCAAGGAATTTCAAATTTCCATTATTAACAAATTAATTATAAAAAAAGCTGGGTGTTTTCAAGGCTTTTTTTCCTTCTCAGACAATTTTGGACAAGCACATTTTACAAATCTAACGTGGCGACAATACAAGTCGTTTTCATTCACAATTTTGAAAAGTTTGTGACTCATTTTTTAACAATTTTGAAAAGTTTGTGACTCATTTTTTCACACAGTGAGGGGCCAGGGGCGCTTCTCAAAAACAGCAAAAAAGTCCTGGATGGTAACTTTTACATTGATTCCATTGTGAAAGCTTACCGTTTGTATCCCGGAGCTGTCATCTACCAACACTTGGTAGTATGGTTTTGTCTTGCTGTTCTTTTTTATGCTAAAATAGTCAGTATGCATTACAATGTCTTAGAGCCACTTAACACATACATTAATTCATTCAAAGTTAAACAAAAAGTGTAATTCTCGACAATGAAGTAATGAACAGTTTTTAAAACATTCAGTATACATTATAACAAATAATTCGACCCAGAAAACACATTTAATCTTTTTAGCAGCAAATGTACCATGACATCTGCAATGATGTTAAAAATGTTTTTGTCAATTGATAATAAAACATTAGCAAAACTCTTATGACTTGAAATGTTTAACATTGTAATTAAACCCAAAGATCACAGACCTACAGCTAGAATGTGAGGATAAACACAATCAAACCTCTACAAATTAAACAAGATGTGTTTGTGAAACACAATGTCCCCCTATATGATGTTTGACCTTGTAGGATGACCTTGACCTTGACCCTTCACCACTCAAAATGTGCAGCTCCTTGAGATACACACGCATTTCAAATATAAAATTGCTAGCTTCAATATTGCAGAAGTGACATTACATGCGCAATTTCGACCCATATATTTGACCTTGAAGGATGACCTTGACCTTTAACCACTCAAAATGTGCACTTCCATGAGATACACATGCATGCCAAATATCAAGTTGCTAACTTCAATATTGCAAAAGTATTCATAAAATAAGCGATTTGGGCCACATATATTTGACCTCTGACCTTGAAGGATGACCTTAACCTTGACCTTTCACCACTCAAAATGTGCAGCTCCATGAGATACACATGCATGCCAAATATCAAGTTGCTATCTTCAATATTGCAAAAGTATTCATAAAATAAGCGATTTGGGCCATACATATTAGACCTCTGACCTTGAAGGATGACCTTGACCTTGACCTTTCACCACTCAAAATGTGCAGCTCCATGAAATACACATGCATGCCAAATATCAAGTTGCTATCTTCAATATTGCAAAAGTATTCATAAAATGAGCGATTTTGGCCACATATATTTGACCTCTGACCTTGAAGGATGACCTTGACCTTTCACCACTCAAAATGTGCAGCTTCATGAGATTCACATGCATGCCAAATATGAAGTTGCTATTTTCAATATAGCAAAAGTTATTGCAGAATGTTAAAGTTGGTGCAAACCAACCAACCAACCAACAGACCAACCAACCAACAGACCAACAGACAGGGCAAAAACAATATGTCCCCCACTACTATAGTGGGGGACATAAAAAGGGAGCCCCATTGTGCAAAAATGGGACGCATGGTTCATGCATCATGCTAAAGACATACATGTACTATTGTGCAATATGTTCAGGAGCTACCATATCTGCTATCAGTCATGCAAGGTTTCGTGGTATCATTAGCGGACAGGTGTCAAGGCTCGTCTGGAGCTATGCTGGTTGCTTGCAAGCATACAAGCCATTTCCACTTGACTATGCTCAAATCATCAATCAATTAAATGTCATTCTCACTTATCTGGCTGCACTTGAATCCTCTCATGAACCATAGCTGGCCAATGGTGAAGAATTATTCCACGGTAGAACAAAATTTTGTGCAAGAACAGCTGAAACATATGAGATAAGAATTACAATAAATGAAGATGAAAAATAGCAGCTCCACTTTTCTTCCACTTTGATGGTGTGATGTAAGTTTTCTGTCAGTAACCAACTATAATGACCTCTTCAAATAATATTATATTTGCAAGTTTTGGTTCATACCAAACAAGAGGGCCTGAAAGGCCCAAATTCGCTCACCTGAGATAACAAGATATTATTGGGATAAATCTTCTGACCAAGTTTCACGAAGATCAGAAAATAAATGGGGTCTCTAGAGTGTTAACAAGGTTTTACTATAGCCATATAAGGAAAAATGCCCGGCCCCCCCTGGCAGCCATATTTTTCAACCAACCTGCATCATTTTTTAACTCGTCCAATATGTTATGGGATGGATCTTCTTACCAAGTTTCATGAAGATCGGACAGTAAATGTGGCCTCTAGAGTGTTAACAAGATTTTACTATAGCCATATATTGCCATATAAGGAAAAATGCCCCGCCCCTTGGCGGCCATGTTTTTCAAGCAAACATAACCATTTTCAAACTCATCTAAGATGGCATTAAGACAAATCTTCTGACCATATTTCATCAAGATTGGACAATAAATGTGGCCTCTAGAGTGTTAACAAGGTTTTATTATACATGTATATAGCCATAAAAGGAAAACTGACCCGCCCCTGGCGGCCATGTTTTTCAACCAACCGGAATCATTTTCGAACTCGTCCAAGATATTTTTGGGATGAATCTTCTGACCAAGTTTCATGAAGATTGGACAATAAATGTGGCCTCTAGAGTGTTACTAAGATTTTACTATAGCCATATAAGGAAAAATGCCCCGCCCCTTGGCAGCCATGTTTTTCAAGCAAAAGTTACCATTTTTGAACTCATCCAAGATATCAATGGGACAAATCTTCTGAGAAAGTTTCATGAAGATTGGAAAATAAATGTGGCCTCTAGAGTGTAAACAAGGTTTTACTATAGCCATATAAGGAAAATGCCCCGCCCCCTGGGGGCCATGTTTTTCAACCAACCTGCATCATTTTCGAACTCATCCAAGATATTATTGGAATGAATCTTCTGACCAAGTTTTATGAAGATCAGACTATAAATGTGGCCTCTAGAGTGTTACCATTTTACTATAGCCATATATAGCCATATAAGGAAAAATGCCCTGCCCCTTGGCAGCCATGTTTTTCAAGCAAACGTAACCACTTTCGAACTCATCCAAGATATCATTAAAACCAATCTTCTGACCACATTTCATGAAGATTGGACAATAAATGTGGCCTCTAGAGAGTTAACAAGGTAAATGTTGAGGCCGCACAACGCACAACAGACGACGGACAAAAAGCGATCACAAAAGCTCACCATGAGCACGTTGTGCTCAGGTGAGCTTAAAAACAGCTAAGAATCAAATGATTGCACTAAATTACTGGATCTAAGAAACTTTATAAAGAAATAAACAATATAAAGGGTTGCACATAAATCCGATGTTCATAAATATTACTGTCCCTAACGGCTTTATAAATAACACTTTAGTTAATAATATACTCTTAATAGTTATACAATTAGAAATGTCAAAGACCTATAAAATCTGTATTATACGTCTTTGGAAATGTAAAACAGAATAAACAGATGAAACAGATTATTTAATTTAAATAACAATGAAAAGGTCTAGCTTTTGGCTAGGAATGGAAATCCAAGGATAACAAGAGCACCGCCTTGCGGGTGCAGACCGCTCATCTATTTTCTTTTTAAAGGTGAAGGGACTCTCATTTTCAATCACAAAGGAGGGAGGAGTGGAGTGAAGAGCAGTGCATTGTGTGGGGGTGTGGACATTTATTACATTTTCTTCCAAAAATGCGAAAAAAAGGAAAAAAAAAATTGGGGGGGGGGGGGGGGGATTCTTGGGTGCGATGGTTGGACGGTATTTCAAACATAAAATAATCAAAATAAATATTTGTGTTTTTTAACCGTTTCATAAAAAAAAATGGGGGGGGGGTGAGGTAGGGGGGTATAGTGTGAGGGTGTGGTGGTAATTTGTGAGATGATCTTAAAAAAAAAAAAAAAAAAAATAGGGGGGGGGATTCGGGTGGGGGGAGGGGGGTGGAGGGGGGGGGATTCTTGGGTGCGATGGTTGGACGGTATTTCAAACATAAAATAATCAAAATAAATAGTTTTGTTTTTTAACCGTTTAAAAAAAAAATTGGGGAGGGGGTGGGGTGGGGGGGGGTATAGTGTGAGGGTGTGGTGGTCATTCGTGAGATGATCTTAAAAAAAAAAAAAAAAAAAAAAAAATAGGGGGGGGGTTGGGGGGGGGGTTGGGGGGGGGGGGCACGGGCGATGGTTTGGGTGGAGTCTATTGTGGTATGTCAGGTAAGAGTAGTTTTGTCAAAGTATCAATCAAATCTAATCATAAATAAAGAAGTTATGGCAATTTTAGAGAAATTTAATAATTTGACCTTGAGAGTCAAGGTCATTCAAAGGTCAAGGTAAAATTCAACTTGCCAGGTACAGTAACCTCATGATAGCATGAAAGTATTTGAAGTTTGAAAGCAATAGCCTTGATACTTAAGAAGTAAAGTGGATCGAAACACAAAATTTAACCATATATTCAAAGTTACTAAGTCAAAAAAGGGCCATAATTCTGTAAAAATGACATCCAGAGTTATGCAACTTGTCCTTTTACTGTACCCTTATGATAGTTTGCGAGTGTTCCAAGTATGATAGCAATATCTATGATACTTTAGGGGTAAAGTGGACCAAAACACAAAACTTAACCAAACTTTCAATTTTCTTAGTATAAAGGGCCCATAATTCCGTCCAAATGCCAGTCAGAGTTACATAACTTTGCCTGCACAGTCCCCTTACGGTAGTTAGTAAGTGTTGCAAGTATGAAAGCAATAGCTTTGATACTTAAGGAATAAAATGGACCTTAACACAAAACTTAACCAAAATTTTCAATTTTCTAAGTATAAAAAGGGCACATAATTCTGTCAAAATGCACGCCAGAGTTATCTAACTTTGCGTGCCCAGTCCCCTCATGATAGTAAGTAAGTGTACCAAGTTTGAATGCAATAGCATTGATACTTTCTGAAAAAAGTGGACCTAAACGCAAAACTTAACCAAAATTTTCAATTTTCTAAGTATAAAAAGGGCACATAATTCAGTCAAAATGCACGCCAGAGTTATCTAACTTTGCCTGCCCAGTCCCCTCATGATAGTAAGTAAGTGTACCAAGTTTGAATGCAATAGCATTGATACTTTCTGAGAAAAGTGGACCTAAACGCAAAACTTAACCGGACGCCGATGCCGACGCAGACGCCGACGCCAAGGTGATGACAATAGCTCATAATTTTTTTTCAAAAAATAGATGAGCTAATAAATGTGTTTAACAGTTAATTTTTGATTAACATCACCTGTCCTGTGGGGTAAATCTGAACCTCTGGGTTCACTGGCTGACCAATTCCTATTTCTGTCCATCTGGAATGAGTACCAATCATGTCATGAATATCTTCTTTGTCTGATATTTCATCCTTATCTTCATCTCAAGCTATTGTACAGTTTGTACTTAATGGATCAGAATTAATTGTTTATTTAACTTTTCAATTTCTGATAGAGTATTATAATGTTCAAGGGGCCTTTTCATAAATTTTGGTAGGTATTGAAGTTTGTGATTAAATGCTTTATATTGTTAAATGTAAACATTGAATCAGAAAAGCTTCAGTAAAAAAACAAGAATGAAATAAAAGGAAGAAAACAAGTAATCCTCAACTGGGCTCGAACCACTGACCCCTGGAGTAAAAGTCTTTCTCTAAGACCACTCGATCCTCTGTGCACAAGGAATGAAGTTTTTTTATACTGTATATAAGAAATCCTTGTAGTATAACAAAATATAACGACAATAACAGAACTTACTTAATTATTCAATCCAAAGACTTATCAATATACAATGCAACGCTGTATTGACCTTTTCGACATTATTTTAAGGGAGACAACTCTGAGTGGATTTAGTGGGGTAGGGGGGGTACTCGATCACCTACTGCAGTGCGTCTGCATATAGTTCTATGTTGAAGCAATTATAATTTCCCAATAATTTGCAGATATAACTTATATGGTATGATATTTTTTTGTAATTTTTTATTAGCTTAGTATCTTTGATATAATTGTCGTTCATGTTTATGCTTTATTTCGATTTTATTGTGTTTAAAATAGGTAAAAACGAAACATGCTAAAGCGGGTGGGGTATGGAAAAATATCTTATTTGTTAAGTTTGGGCAAATTAGAAGTTTGATGGCATTTGGTAAATACTTGTCTTTAAAAAGAACAATTATTTTAAAACAGATAACTTTGCTGTATTTAAATGTTATTGAATGGTTTATTGTTATAACTTCTAGAAACTTTTTTTCAGGAATATCACACTTCACAGTGTCAACAGAAACTGGGATACTGTACTGAGTATCTAATGCTGCATGAAGCTCAAGATTTCTATACCTGGAATTTTTTATGAACTCTTGCAATAAATATTATACATCACCATAGTTACATAACTATGTTCTTTGAAAAAATAAAATAAAGATACTTCAGATGTGTGTCTACTTCATACCCTTACATTAAAAAATATCCTACACATTCAAAAATATAATAAATATGGATGGTGGTTTAAGTTGTAATCCCTATGATTAACACTGAAAACATTAACCGAACGCTTATTCCTGTTGGTGTAGCAGAGCCAAAAGACCTGGAAGTATAGATGGTTAATGGATGATGTTCCTTATGATAGTACTAGTAGGCACCAGTTGGTTTGTCTTTTTGAATACATATGATAGTATATTTATTTATTTTTTTCATTAATAAAATGGGGTTAACTTAGTAATCCTGCTCAGTGGTTGAATCTTCAGGAAATGTTAACATAAGCACATAGTTACAATGTATTTGATACATGTATGCCGGTGACCCTCAACTGCAATTTTGGTTACAGCCAGGGTAGCCTAAGGTGTAATTATTTCTAAGAGATGAACTCGAGTTGAGGCTTAAACTTACCGACCCATAAGTGAGTCAGAGATCAGCACTCTACCGGTTTAACTGGCCGGGGTAAGCTTGGAATCGGGGACTTGCTTTTGCTTAATTATGATCTTAAATAATATTATAGTTGTCAACAATAGATTTTTATGTATTTTAAAAGCACAACAAGTTGGGCTTGCAACAGAAGTAATAAAAATACATAGATTCTTATACAATTTACAAATTTAACAATAAAGTAGTCTTATGTTTACTGAAATGTGCAAATACCAATTGGTTTTTATTTCTGAAAATTTAGAAAAATGAGCTAATATAATAAAAATGTTTATTTTTAATTAGTGGGTGGGTATAACTTGCACTCAAAAATTATAATAGTCTGGGGTTGTTTTAATTTCTGACATTCAGCACACAGAACAGTAACATGAGTAAGGTATGATCTTGTTATTTTTGATGGTACCGGTAGTTAATTACGGAGCCGTTAATAACAATGATACTATTAATGAGCAGATGGTCGTTGAACGTTATAATAAAAATAATGATTGTTTTTATTAGTAATAAATCGGTAATTTATCGCTTTTATTCTATTTATAAAGTCAAAATATCGGATAAGTAAGGTGTCTACCGTAGAGCGAATACTGTCAGAACCCCCCCGAACCCTTCATCTCGTGTTATCTCGGCAGTCTCGTTACGCGTGATTTAACAATGTCGAAATCGTGAATAATTTTCTGGTTTTTAAATTGTCAACAGATGCATACATGTATAATGGATATTTTAGAGCATGCTAAATTATCAGTATCACTGTTTTCTCACAATTTTCATAACTACAATGAACATTTGCGAATCTGAAACCATTTTTATTTATTTTTTTCAATTTACCATAACCTGAAAAGGCCCCTGAAATTCAAATATCGATAAGTGTTTGTATTTGTGGTATGTAACCTTTCAACTTACGAAAATAAAACTGATGGGTTTCCTAAACAAACCATCAACTTACTTGTACGCAAATCGTTTTGATGAATAACAACTTCGACATATCAAATGCTTTTGATTGACAAAATGTAAAGTTTTTCTTAAAATATTGGATGTTTTTGACATTTTTCTTTTTAACCTGATCACTGTCTGTTGTTGTTGTAACTTTGATTATCTCCCTTTTAGAATCTTCCACAATGTCTGCCCTTGGAAGGATTTTTTTAGCACCAAGGCCAAGTAAATACAATTATATTGACATTTATTGAAATAATTAGTTATGACGTGAAGCTGTCAATTTATTATAACTATATCATCTTAACTGTGTTGGCATTGAAGGGAAAACGACCTTTTTTTATCAAATATTCAGATGAGAATCTGAAATTAATTATTGCATTACATTAGTCATTAATGCCATTATGTAACATGTTTAGTAATTCAAAGCACCATACAATAGTATATAATTTTCCTCAAGCTACATTGCTTTACGATCGGTTATTAATTCAATAATTGGTTTGGAACAGTAAATCAAATGCTATAATCATATGACCTCGAACCTCACTATTTACGCTTATGACCTCGGGGTCTATGTATGGAGACCTATGTCTCAGGACTATGTATGGAACCCTATGCCTCGAAACTATGTATGGAGACCTATGCCTCGAGACTATGTATGGAGACCTATGTCTCGGGACTATGTATGAAAACCTATGTCTTGGAGCTATCATACATGCCAGAATTTTTTAGGTCCGAAGCGGGACATTCCATAAAAAATTGTCGGGACATTTGACCAAAAAGCAGGACATTCCACCTTTACTGTAGTCAATATCAAACTAACAAACACTCTTGATACTTTTATTCAAGACATGAAACATCTGATATGAAGCATGAAATCTAAAACATAACAATAACAGTTTTATTAAATAAGACAATAGCAAACAACGAAGATAATATTAATCTTTTTAGAGTACAAAATCTGGAACATTACGACAACAATACTCATTATATTACTTTCAATGGCAAACATTAACGCAGGGGAGGCTATCCAGTACACTGAAAGTACGGGTTACAGTAAACTTACTTGTCAATTGTCGCGGCTTAATTTGAGTAGGGTCAAACTGTCATGCATAGCACCTCGTTGCTTTTAGCTTAATTGGAGTAGGGTCAAACTGTCATGCATAGCACCTCGTTGTTTTTATTACAATAACACCCAATTACACTAGACAGGATGGGTATCATTTATTGGACTGTTTGTTGCGATTTTGGTATATTGCACATGCGGATTATCCCTCTATTTTTGAACTAAACATTGAATGTTAAAGACTCATTAATGACGTAGAATTAATTTTACAAAAAAATTGTTTTGTAAACCGTTTCAAACAAAGACAAAAGCAAACACATTTTCAACATTTATTTCAGTATAATACAACTATCGATAGCAATAAGCGACCACTATCTTGAAGACCACCATGGCCTGATAAAATCAATAATTAGCCGATAAATCGCTGATAAGGTGTCATAAATAACACTGGTACACACGAGAAGTAGAATCAGATTGTTAATTGGGGGCAATAAAGGGATTAGCGGTGGTAAGTGTTAGCGAAACAGAGCTTGAATAGGGAATTTTATTGGGAACCTATAGACCGTACATCGTTTTTTTAAGGAATGGGGGGACAAATCGTCTCATATCGGGACGCCAAGACAAAGGGCCCAAAAGCGGGACTGTCCCGCCGAGATTGGGACGTCTGGCATGTATGAGCTATGTATGGAGACCTATGCCTCGAAACTATGTATGGAGACCTATGCCTCGAGCCTATGTATGGAGACCTATGTCTCGAATATATGTATGGAGAATGATGCCTCAAGACTATGTATGGAGACCTATGTCCTTGGGACTATATACGGAGACCTATGCCCTCGAGACTATGTATGGAGACCTATGTCTCGGAGCTATGTATGGAGACCTATGTCCTCGAGACTATGTATGGAGACCTGTGTCCTCAGGACGTTGTATGGAGACCTATGTCTCGGAGCTATATATGGAGACCTATGTCTCGGAACACTTCGTTATGACTCTGAGTCCAGTGATTTTTTTTGCCAAAAATTACAGCCGATATTCGGCTGCTTCCCAATTGCAAAAAATGACGTTTTTTCCCAAAAATTTGATAAAAATTTCCCAAAAAAAGACAAAATTTTCCCAATAAACCCAATAAGATTACAATGTAATTTAGCAATCATTTAAACGAGTGCCGATCGAGCTTGTCAATTCGTCGCCGAACGACAACTGACTTACGTATTGTTCGCGCATTTAGCCGAATAGGATTTTTACATTGCTATCCACATCTCTCTCAATATTGCGGAGGATACCAACGATAGTCGATGTATCCCGATTGTAAACGCCAGTTTTTACACACGTCCACGATGGCGGCAAGCAGATGAGAAATTTGCGATGAGCAGCAAAAATGATAAATTACATTCAAATTAACAACGGATATCATATGGTTATTACGGAATAATTTAATGCGTGTGTCCATTAACGCAAAATACAACGTTTGAGATAAAAACAACAAATATTTATTAGAAATCTTCACAGTGAATGTGCATCACGGAAATCATTGTTGGGAAATTGGCGTTAGTCTACCGGTACTCACAAAGTAAATGCATTTAAGATGAGTATCGTTCGGTAATGGAAAGAGACAAACATGATATGATTTATATGTTAGTGGATCTGTGTATAATCAGATTCATATGCATATTCTGCTTTATTATGTTTGTCACGCTTTACAGTTTACTGAAATAGCATTGAACGGAGGATGTCAAGTGCAAGATGTTGAAAGGTAAAGAAATGAAATAAATTATTTTAACTCCATTTCATACATCATTGACATAGCAAGACCACTAAAGCGTGTTTTTTTTATATATTTGTTTATGTTTTCACCATATAATATTTAATTTTAAAAAAATACTGAATTAAATTCTTACTGTTAAAGAGGTTATGATTAAATGGTATATTTAAGAATCTACATGTATATAGATTATTGCAAGTTCAATATGCATGTGGAAGGATATTAACTTAACATTGTCTTCATTGTAAGAACACATTAAATTAGCACTTTATAATATAAAAATGCTGTCAAACATACTTTAATAATTTTAATTCTGTAATTATAATTATATTTATAATGTTTTCCAATTTCATGGTTTATCGCGCTTTTTTTCCCAAAACCATGATTTATCGCGCTAATTTTCCCAATCCAAATGGCACAGGCTGTAACAAAAAAATCAAAAAAAATCACTGGAGTCTGTGTGACTCGTTACCCTAGGTATGGAGCCTTGTAGTGTTGTGTGAAGGTATGTGACTTATATATCAACTATGAGCAACCCGGGCTGCTGAGGGGTAGGAATCCAGCTTCAAGGCTCAACGTTTGAAGAGGATAGCCAGTCTCTATGTGCCTAAAGTCCCTAATGTTTGTTAATGACATAATTTAATTACCTATTTTCGCGATGTTAACTCGACGAAGTCGGTAGTACAACTGACTATTCATAGAAGAAACGCGCGCTTTTATACTTTCTGCTCATGCGGCTTTACTCGTACATTTCCATAGTGATACAGTTGAGATCTACGTTATAGTGGTTTGACTTAATTATAAAGCATAATAATGAGGTTCTGGTCTTTTTCAACGTAATAAACATTAATTAAACAAATGGATATAAAAACAACACACAACGATACATTTCTAGGCATATTTTCAACAATGAATAAAACATACATGCCATAATTTTTCAGACCAATTCCGGGACATTGAGTTAAATTGTCCAGGACTTTTGCCGATTTTCCGGGACATGTATAAAATGTAGCGATATTTATAGACATATGCATTTTTGGTACGTTTTTTTTTGTTTCGCATCGTTAATTGCAAAAGTTCGAAAGCCTATCGGAAATACACTTGATCTATTAACGTCAAATTAAACATTACTACTCCCGTTACTAGATACAAGCCACGTGTTTTCAGTGTAAGCGTTCTAAACATAGATGGTGATGTCACTGCGTTATTGTTATTAAGACCGGTGTGTAACGCGTAGTTGTTGATACGCCTTTATTCATTTATAACATTTAGAACAAGACAATAATAAACCTAGTGAGGATGACGTTTTTATATGCATACTTTTTTACTCAACTACTTTGTTGGTTAAACGTGCGAACATAAACTGCTTTTATTTTTTACTCAGCGATGTTGGACTTCAGATGTGTTAACAACTATCCTTTGCCCTGAAGCAGTGGGAAATAATGACGTAGTAGATTAAAGTCAATTAACAACCACACTTAACAATGCCGCCTTTTCGGTTTGACCGCGAACGTGAGACAATCGATATGATAACAAAACCCCTGTTAATTGATCGATTTTGACGCGTAGCGTAGTCTGCCTATTCGGGTAGGCATTGTCATGGAGACGCTGCAGATAAACACAGATTCAAGGTGCAGTTAAGCCTAAGATAAGGTACATGTATATATGGATTTTGTAAATTCTGGGACATTTGACAGATTTCCGGGACAGCAGGACAAGTTCTTCATTTCCGGGACTGTCCCGGACAATCCGGGACGTATGTCATGTATGAATAAAACCTCAGTTATGCTAACCAGAAATCAATGGACACTTAATATATTAACTAAAAGGAACAATATACCCAAAGGAAAATGAACGTAAGTAAAGAACGGTGGTAGGTTTAAAATCACCACAAATCTATCAATTCATTGATCTGACGTTTCATTAATGACATTATGTAACATGTTTAGTTGCAATAATATGTTTAGTTGCAATAATCTAACTCCAAGCTATTGACCCTCCAGGTCGCTTGGAGTTGCAACTGATCTTTCAACAAGATCTTTCATAGAAACGTGCCGCCCAGAGTCCGGGCGGCATTTTAATCGGTAATATTAGCAACATTAACTAGAAATGGCGTGGCAGAGGCTGACGCATATCCCCACGCCACATCTTTGACCTAGGGGGCGCCCCAGGGTTGGTAATGGGGCCATGCATAGTTGAGATTGACCGTATTGTCATAAGAGATATTTAGTATCAATTTGAAGTAAATCGGTGTAGAAATAAAGAAGTTATAGTAAAAGGCAATTTTGGGTGGGCGGGGGCGCCCCAGGGTTGGTAATGGGGCCATACATAGTTGAGATTGACAGTATTGTCATAAGAGATGTTCAGTATCAATTTGAAGTAAATCAGTGTAGAAATGAAGAAGTTATAGTTAAAGGCAATTTTGGGTGGGCGTGGTCTATGTGGGCGGGGCGCCCCAGGTTAGGTAAAGGGGCCATGCATAGTTGAGATTGACCGTATTGTCATAAATGATGTTCAGTATAAATTTGAAGTAAATCGGTGTAGAAATGAAGAAGTTATAATGTTAAATAACATTAAAAAATGAGTGAAAATCTCTGACCTGGCCCCACCCCAACCCCCATAACTTTTGACCCAGGGGTCAGATCAAAATTCCAAATAGTGCAGGGTGGCACATATCCTCATAGCTACCATGTGTGTAAGTTTCAAGGTTCTAGCGCTTATAGTGAAGGAGGAGATAGTGGCCAGGACGGACGGACGGCGGAGATAACCACAATATCCCCACGCTTTTTTGGAAAAACTCACTAATCTGCTGGTACAAATAAACATGACTAATTTATAATCCTTTCAAAATCACACACCGTATCAACCGTTTTAATTTAAAGTAAGCTATGATTGGTTGATTTAATGGACCAGCGTTGTTTGTACCGGGGTGATAAGTGGGTTTTTCTAAACTAGTGCTTATCCGGGATAGATCTATTAAAATAACTTACTTGATATGGTGTGGTGTGCTCCATAGTTCACCACATAGTTCATGAAAATGTGTAAGTTTTTGTAATGGAAAATGCAGAGTGCTCTAAATTTGAAAATACAAATGTAATCTATCAATTTTCTCCGGATCTCATGTCTAGTCAACCGATTGTCATACACCAGCTTTCCCCGGAACAGATTGAATCATTTATTAAAAACTTCGGTTTTCAGTTTGATATCGTTTTTTGTCCCCTACCGGTTTCAGCGGAGGGGAATTATAGTTTTCGCTCTAAGTGTCCGTCGGTCCGTCTGTCCGTCGGACCGTCAGTCTGTAACACTTTTCTGGATCCTGCGATTAGTTTGAAAGTTCTTCATATTTTTTCATGAAACTTGAAACATGGACAGATGGCAATATGAAGATTATGCAGGGCATTTCATTTTGTTCCTACATCAAGAATTCTGGTTGTTATGGCAACAAATAGACTAGAAATACTGCTTAAAATGGTGAATCCTGCACACTTTTCTGGATCCTGCGATAACTTTAAAAGTTCTTTATTTTTATCCCAAAGCTTTTTGAAAAGCGTGGGGATATTGTGGTTATCTCCGCCATCTGTCCAGTTGTCCGTCTGTCCGTCCTGGCCACTATCTCCTCCTACACTATTAGCACTAGAACCTTGAAACTTACACAAATGGTAGCTATGAGCATATGTGCGACCCTATTTGAAATTTTGATCTGACCCCTGGGTCAAAATTTATGGGGGTTGGGGTGGGGCAGGGTCAGAGATTTTCACTTATTTTTTTTAGGTTATTTTACATTAACTTCTTCATTTCTACACCGATTTACTTCAAATTGATACTGAACCTCTCTTATGACAATACAGTCAATCTCAACTATGCATGGCCCCATTACCAACCCTGTGGCGCCCTGCCCACATAGACCACACCCACCCAAAATTGCCTTTTACTATAATTTCTTCCTTTCTACACCGATTCACTTCTAATTGATACTGAACTTCTATAATGACAATATGACAATACGGTCTTTCTCAATTATGCATGGCCCCATTACCAACCCTGGGTTAAACATGCGGCGTGGGGATACGCGTTGGCCTCTGCCGCGCCATTTCTAGTTTTTCATGAAACTTGAAACATGAATAGATGGCAATATGGACATTATAATGCACATCAATTCATTTTTTCCTATGTCAAAAATTGTGGTTGCTATGGCAACAGATAAAAAAAATCTGACAATGGTGTAGCCGGTAGGGGAGATATATTGCTTTGCATTAGTCTACTTTTGTTAAGTTTTTGTTTTGAGTTTTTTTCCACAAATAAATTGCCAATCGATGTAGATGATAACTGGTATTGTGTTTGTCACGATGTATTAGGTTTATTATCCCGAGGCTTTTTGAAAAGCGTGGGATATTGTGGTTATCTCCGCCGTCTGTCCACCCGTTTTGCTATCTCCTACTACACTACAAGCACTAGAACCTTGAAACTTGCACACATGGTAGCTATGAGCATATGTGCGACCCTGCACTATTTGGAATTGTGATCTGACCCCTCGGTAAAAAGTTATGGGGGTTGAGATGGGGCTGGGTCAGAGATTTTCACTCATTTTTAGCTCGACCATTATATATGAAATATATATAGTGGAGCTATCCTACTCACCCCGGTGTTCCGTGCTGTTTATATAGCGTGCAAATATTAAAGTTTTCGTACTACCCCAATTATTTTATTGTCCCTTGACATATTGCTTTTATATGTTGCATACTTGTTAACCAACATGACCCCAACCTATAAACAAGAGCAGACAACTCTATCAAGCATTTTGTCATAATTATGGCCCCTTTTCCACTTAGAATATGCAGCAAATGTTAAAGTTTTCGAACTACCCCATTTATTTTCATTGTCCCTTGACATATTGCTTTTATATTTTGCATACTCGTTTACCAACATCACCCCAACCTATTAACAAAAGCAGACAACTCTATCAAGCATTTTGTCATAATTATAGCCCCTTTTATACTTAGAATATGGATATAATTGATAAATATATGTTAAAGTTTGCGTACTACCCCAAATATTTCCTATATCCTTTGACATATTGCTTTTATATGTTGCATACTTGTTTACCAACATGACCCCAACCTATAAACAAGAGCAGACCACTGTATCAAGCATTTTGACATAATTATGGCCCCTTTTACACTTAGATAATTGAACATTTTGCTTAAATTGCCATAACTTCTTTATTAATGAACACATTTCATTATTACTTTGACAAAACAGCACTTACCTGAATACCACAATGGATTCCACCCAAACAATACCCCACGCCCCTACCCAGAATCCCCCCCCCCCCAATTTTTTTTTTTTAAACATCATCTAATAAATTACCACATCCCACATTATACCCCCCTCTCACCCCCCTATCCCCCCCCCCAATTTTTTTTTTCCTTTTTTTTTTTAAAAAGATCGTCTTATAAATTATTGAATATGAACAATTTTCCCATGATGGCTTACGTTTTACTGTCAAGCACTCAAATAGTCGAGCGCTGTCCTCTGACATGTTTTGTTTATGTTATGTACTTAAACATTGGCCATACATGTAACTTTTGCAATATTGAAGATAGCAACTTGATATTTGGCATGCATGTGTATCTCACGGAACTGCACATTTTGAGTGGTGAAAGGTTAAGGTCATCCTTCAAGGTCAAAGGTCAAAAAAACAAATCCAAGGAAGTAATAAGCTTTAAATGGAGGTAATTAATGAACCTGCCCAATGATAATTTTTTTTTAATAAATCAAAGCGGCGCAGTAGGGGGCATTGTGTTTCTGACAAACACATCTCTTGTTTAATGTTATTATACATGAATTTTTTCATTTCTACACCGATTTACTTCCAATTAATACTGAACATCTCTTATGACAATACGGTCAATCTCAACTATGCATGGCCCCATTACCGATAACTTGATTCTGGGACTTTTTGCATTCTTTTTAAAGAACCAGTAAACGGCATTAGTAAATGGGTATCGAATTTAAAAGTAGGCATTGCGATGACATTTAATATCCGACAGCATTTTTTTAAACAAAGCTTAAGCAGTTGAGTTTTTCACTGGCAGTTGGCAACTCTCCCCCCCCCCCCCATCTGCTGCTCGTCTTTCTCCAGCTGCTACCCCCTCCCAGAACACTCTTAATTGTCCATTTGTTATACAAAATATCAAAATACCTGTCACGAAGTGACATGGTGAGCCTATGTGACCGTGTGATGTCCGGCGTCCGTTGTGCGTGTGTGTGTGCGTGCATGTTTCCGTCAACAATTTGTTTGTGTAGACAGTAGAGGTCACAGTTTTCATCCAATCTTTATGAAATTTGGTCAGAATGTTTATCTTTATGAAATCTGGGTTGGGATTGTATTTGGGTCATCTGGGGTCAAAAACTAGGTCACTAGGTCAAATAATAGAAAAACCTTGTGCAGACAGTAGAGGTCACAGTTTTACTCCAATCTTTATGAAATTTGGTCAAAATGTTAATCTTGATGAAATCTGGGTTAGGATTGTATTTGGGTCATCTGGGGTCAAAACTAGGTCACTAGGTCAAATATTAGTAAAACCTTGTATAGTCAACAGAGGTCACAGTTTTCATCCAATCTTAATAAAATTTGGTCAGAATTTCTATCTTGATGACATCTGGGTTGGGATTGTATTTGGGTCACCTGGGGTCAACAACTAGGTCACTAGGTCAAATAATAGAAAAACCTTTTGTAGACAATAGAGGTCACAGTTTTCATCTAATCCTTATGAAATTTGGTCAAAATGTTTTATCTTGATGAAATCTGGGTGGGCATTGTATTTGGGTCGTCTGGGGTCAAAAACTAGGTCACTAGGTCAAATATTAGAAAAACCTTGTGTAGACAATAGGGGTCACAGTATTCATCCAATCTTTATGAAATTTGGTCAGAATGTTTATCTTGATGTACATCTGGGTTGGGATTGTATTTGGATCAACTGCGGTCTGAAACTAGGTCACTAGGTCAAATCATAGAAAAACCTTGTGTAGACAGTAGAGGTCACAGTTTTAATCAGATCTTAATGAAAAATGGTCAGAATGTTTGTCTTGTTAAAATCTGGATAGGGATTGAATTTGGGTCATCTGGGGGTCAAAAACAAGGTCACTAGATCAAAGTAAAAAACACACTTTTGTAGACAGTATAGGTCACAGTTTTCATCCAAAAATAAAATCGTCTGGGGTCAAAAAATAGGTCACTAGGTCAAATCATAGAAAAACTTTGTGAAGACAATAGAGGTCATAGTTTTCATCTGATCTTAATGAAATATGGTCAGAATGTTTATCTTGAAAATATCTGATTTCGGATGACTGATATGGGTCATCTGGTTTCAAACATTAGGTCACCGGCCAATTCTAGTAAAACCTTGTGTAGATGAAAGAGGTCACAGTTTTCTTCCCATCTTAATGAAATTTTGTCAGAATGTATTAATTAATGAAATCTGGCTTGGGATTGTATATGGGTCTGATAGAATTTAAGTTGATGCAGCAAGGTTAGTCAGGTGAGCGATTCAGGGCCATCATGGCACTCTTGTATCCCTAAGTTGCCAGCTGGTATGGTGCTACTAACCTTTGATAAAATGTATATTTATCTAAATCACATTAAAATATAGCAATTTTAGGTGCTGAATGGTTGGTGAAAAGATCTTCTAAAATTCCCCTTTTCGCCAAAAACGACGCGAAATTCCCCCCTCTAAGGGCCCCAATCCCCCAAAGTGTAGAGAGGGCCCTG
The DNA here is from genome assembly GCF_020536995.1 of Dreissena polymorpha. Classification (NCBI taxonomy): domain Eukaryota; kingdom Metazoa; phylum Mollusca; class Bivalvia; order Myida; family Dreissenidae; genus Dreissena; species Dreissena polymorpha. Next base: position 97,580,204 of record NC_068355.1, on the reverse strand, counting down.
AATACATAACATAACTTATGGTGCACAAACAAATTTAAAAGAAAGGCTTTATAGTTACACCCCAATATACATTGTTTAGTCGAGTTATTTACCAACCAGTTAAAAATGTCTCAATGTGTTACTGTACAAACATGTTTTCAAGGATAATATTGTAGTGAACTCTTAATTCATACCACAGTCTTTATAAATCAATACCTTATTTGAAATTTTTTGGACAAATATGTTTTAACTAACTTTGCTATCAGCTTTCAAGTATTACTATTAGTAACTCAATATGATTTTTAGTTGCTTTAAGTGCTGATTCCATATTGAGACTAAAACAAATGTGTAAATTAATAATATCTCAACATTCAGTTCATCACCCATCAAGCTGTATAAGATAAAGTCACTTATATCCTCAATTTTAAAGAATTTGTTAGCAAAAAGATGTTTACACTAATTTCCAAATTTTAGCCAAAACAATATGATTTTTTTCAAATCCAACAGGCTTAGGATTCATTCCCAAAATGGATTTTAAAGGGGCCTTTTCACAGATTTTGGCATACATGTATTTTGAAGTTTGTCATTAAATGCTTTATAATTGATAAATGTAAACATTGGATCTTAAAAGCTCCAGTAAAAATTCAAGAATAAAATTAAAAAAAGGAAACAATTGTAGCCGGTACCAGGGCTCAACCCAGTGACCCCGGGAGTCCTGGAGTTAGTCTGAAGTAAAAACGCATTAGCCCTCTCGGCTATTCTGCCGGGTATGCACAGTATCAGAATTTTATACATTATATAAGCAATCTTCGTAGTTTCGTAAATTTAAACGACAACAACAGAACTCTCCAAATTATTCAATCGTTTGGCGTTGCAACGCTTTATAATTTTTAGGTTTTCAAATCGTCAGAAGATACATATAATGGCTATATTGGACTATGGTAAATGTTCAGTAATACTGTTTCCTCATAAATATCATAACTAAAACGAAAATTTGCGAATCTGAAACAACTTTTTTCAATTTTGTCAATTTACCAAACCGTGAAAAGATCCCTTTAAAAGACACTGATGTTAATTACCTGTTACAGTTTACCAGGCTGCTGTTCGGCTGCAGCCAAGATGTCTGTACAACACAGTGCAAGGAAAGGGAGACTTCAGTAAGCACAGTCAGCTAGGATCTCTTAGTATCAAAATATACATGTAACAATAGGAAATTGCATGCTGGAACATTCAGATATTAGAGTAACATAAGTATTGGTTAAAGTTGTTGAGTTGTTGTGTATTTTACTATTATAAAGTAAATAGTATATTGTTGTATATAAGTACAGGTAGTATATTTCATGTCTATTGATAGCCATTTCATCAGGGGATTGTTGTTATTTAATTGTTATTGTCCCCTACCGGTTTCACCGGAGGGGACTCATGGTTTGCGCTCTGTGTGTCCGTGAGTCCGTCAGCCTGTCACACTTTTCTGGATCCTGCGATAACTTCAAAAGTTTTTAATATTTATTCATGAAACTTGAAACTTAGATAGATGGCAATATGGACATTATGTTCGTCATTTCATTTTGTTATTATGTTGTATATTGCTTTGCACATGTCGGTCCGTTGGTCCGTCCACCAGGTGGTTTCCGGATGATAACTCAAGAACGCTTAGGCCTAGGATCATGAAACTTCATAGGTTCATTGATCATGACTCGCAGATGACCCCTATCGATTTTGAGGTCACTAGGTCAAAGGTCAAGGTCACTGTGACCCGAAATAGTAAAATGGTTTCCGGATGATAATTCAAGAACGCTTATGCCTAGGATCATGAAACTTGATAGGTAGATTGATCATGACTCGCAGATGACCCATATTGATTATCAGGTCACTAGGTCAAAGGTGAAGGTCACGGTGACCCGAAATAGTAAAATGGTTTCCGGATGATAACTCAAGAAAGCTTATGCCTAGAATCATGAAACTTTATAGGTACATTGATCATGACTCGCAGATGACCCCTATGGATTTTGAGGTCACTTGGTCAAAGGTCAAGGTCACGGTGACCCGAAATAGTAAAATGGTTTCTGGATGATAACTCAAGAACGCTTATGGCTAGGATCATGAAACTTCATAGGTACATTGATCATGACTCGCAGATGACCCCTATTGATTTTCAGGTCACTAGGTCAAAGGTCAAGGTCACAGTGACAAAAAGCATATTTAAAAAATGGCTGTCACTACAACTGAGAGCCCGTATGGGGGGCATGCATGTTTTACAAACAGCCCTTGTTACCTCAAAAATATATATATGTAAATTGTTTTTAAATATATTTCTCACAATGGTGGAGCCAGTAGGGGACATATATTGCTTGGCAATAGTCTTGTTATGAATGGAGCCTGAGAGCTCAATTCTTTATCTAATAACTGGTCCTACAGCTTTAAACTAAAGTACTTTAGATTGTTTTAGTGAAAAGTTCTGTTTTGCATCTGAAAATTTGATATTCTGAAGTATTAATTTATAATACAGAGTCTGTCAAAATGAATTTTGCCTTGTAAGAGTGTCGTTATACATTCAGCCTCATTATTGATGTAAATATTATCCATTACTGTATTGTGTCTTTCTAGAATCGGGTTATCATAAATCAGTAGCAGTCATGATTTCATGCATAAAGACTGAAAGAAAAATTGTTGATAAATACCGGTAGCTTGACTTCTGTATGTCCTTTTGGAATAAGAGTTTTTTAGTGACAGTCGCAATACGCTACTACTTTAGTAATATAGATTAATCAAAGCATGAGTCTCATTTTACTCACATTATATTATAATTAAATTGATAATTTCAACACACAAATATGATTGTACAAAACATGCCGTAATCAAATGTGTTCAGAGGCATAAATGTAAGTTAACCCTTTCCCACTCAGAAGCAAAGTGAAAATGGCTATGTGCAAACGGCATAAAACCAGAACAGCATGTGAATAACTCACAGTCTGTTCAGGTTTAATGCTGTTTGCTGCTCATCAGTATCTAAAGTTTGGAGATGTTGCCTTAAACGAATGAATCTAGTAAGAAAGGCCTTAAATATAATAGAATTTTCTAAGGGACTACAAATGCATGAAAATTCTTATCTAAGTGGTAAAGGGTTAAAGCAGCATTGACCTTGTAATAAATGTTGATTTGTTAGGAAATGGTTTCAAGGCTGAAAGTGTGTACCCATTTTCATGACATCATATTTTTCTGTTCAGTTGATGTCAGTTTGAAAGAGAAGGCCCCAACTGATCGTACTCTGCGTGAAACAGCTGATGTCTATGGAGTTGGCTTTTTTATTGCAGAACTATTTAAAGGTGGGTTGTGTCAATATTTCATCATAAAGTTACCCTATCATTATATCTGGTTAAGGTTAACTGTGCTCATAAAATTGAGATAGATGTATTTAGTTGCCATAATATTAACTGAACATATAATAACTCTAGTAACAATGTAACTTATAAGCATCTGATTATCTGACCATTGGAATTACTTCATTTATGATTCTCCATTCATGACATTTTAGAAGTGTATTTCCATGAGCATATGAATGTTCTGTGAAACACATAAGGTACATATCCTACTAAAAAAGACTGAGATGAAGGCCGGACTATCCTAATTATATGCTTAATTAATTGTTATGTATATAGTAAGGGTTATAAAGCACAGCTGATTGAATTTGTCTTTCATTTTTAGCGAGGCTGTTTTCGGAGAAACCCCAAGCTATTGTCATAGCCAGCTTGTCCGCCGTAGACGTTGTGCTAAGACCTTAGCATTGGCTCTAAAATCAAAGTGCGACAACTTTGAAACTTCATACATTATGTAGATGCACCTTGATGAGTTCTACACGCCACACCCATTTTTGGGTCACTAGGTCTAAGGTCAAGGTCACTGTGACCTCTAATATCAAACTTTAACATAGGCTCTAAAATCAAAGTGCTTCCACCTACAACTTTGAAACTTCATATGTAGTTGTACCTTGATGAGTTCTACATGCCACACCCATTTTTGAGTCACTAGGTAAAAGGTCAAGGTCACTGTGACCTCTAATATAAAACTTTAACAAAAACCTTTACATTGCCTCTAAAATCAAAGTGCTTCCACCTACAACTTTGAAACTTCATATGTAGATGCACCTTGATGAGTTCTACACGCCACACCCATTTTGGGTCACTAGGTCAAAGGTCAAGGTCACTGTGACCTCTAAAAAAAAAAAAAAAAAATTCTGACAAGCTTTCGCAGCCGATCGTGGCTCTGTTATGCGGTGCTCTTGTTTAATATTTGCAACACACACACTTGTCGAAAAGTGAAGTGGAGCAGCAGGAAGAGGAGTAGTCTTTATTCAATTGTAGATCTCTTTATTGTAAACCCTTGTATGTCATATGTTTATGGACCTCAATCAGGGTAAACTAAACTTAATTAATGCATGTGTGTAAAGTGTCATCCAAGATTAGCCTGTGCAGACTGCACAGGCTTATCAGAGACAACACTTTCAAACTAAACTGGACAAGACTCCCTTTAAAATAAAAATTATATAAAAACAGACAGTGTTTTCCCTGATTAGCCTGTACAGACTGCACATGCCTATCTGGTATGACACTTAACGCACATGCATTTAACCCAGTTTCATCAGAGCAACGGTCATCCTATTACAGGATTCAGTATCGCCAACAGCATGGTGCTCCGGGAGCAAGCAACCATCAACTACCCATTCGAGAAGGGTCCCCTCAGCCCCCGTTTCCGTGGTGAACACGCACTCAGACGCTACCCCTCCGGTGAAGAAAGGTGTATTGCTTGCAAGCTGTGTGAAGCAGTGTGTCCTGCACAGGTAAAAAGGCGTCCAAACTTGGTCACATAATGTTTATATCCTCATTAGCAAACTGTAATGTTATGTGTTTTAGGAGCCAACTTCTTGCACATTTCTTATGCAACTGTTTCGAAATATGCCATCGCTCTCAATCATTGAGAGTAACAGGGTCATTTGCTTTTGATTTATTATCTTTTGTCTGTTAAAAAAATCTGGATTTTGCTTAAACTCCAAAAGTACCTAAGCTTAGTTAATGAAACTGATCGGATAATATGCATGTTGTTGATGGGTTTTTTCTTTAAATTGTGTTTGCTATGGTTTTGAAAAATTTTGAAAACTTAAATGTGCATCTTGCCACAACTAAAAGGTACATAAAGTAGTTCAATTAAATGTATGGAGGTCAGGATCTTACTCCAACAACATTAATCTGGTTTTGGACTTCTATAATATTTGTCAGTCACAAAGCTCTTGTTAATAAAAATCTTTAAACACAGTTTTTCTCTAGTGATGTACTTTTTAATATTCATACCTTATCAATATTCAAAAATCCATTACCTCTATGATTAATTTTGGTCTTAGCAAAACACTGTTCAAAAACACATGATGTACTCAAAAGAACAATACATTGGTAGTTTACATTTGTCCATACTGGTTTAGTACTAAGTTAGAGAAGGAGATTGTTTGTTACTTTAAGTGTCATTCTCAAAATTGAGTTAGAAATATTATTCAATAAATTATTTATTTGATTATTAAATTTGATCACTATTTCAACTGTAATTAAACATTTCGGTAGGCCATCACCATCGAGGCAGAAACTCGTGCCGACGGCAGCAGGCGGACTACACGGTATGACATTGACATGACAAAGTGTATCTACTGTGGCTTCTGTCAGGAGGCCTGCCCTGTGGACGCCATTGTTGAGGTGAGAGTCATCAAAGCACTGGCGGCAAATGCTATGGTTATTGTCCAAACTAGGGTCCATTTTGTAACATTCATATCGGTGAACGTGAGTTTGATTAGTAGAATAGCATTTACTCAAGATGTAGGAACAAACTCTTAAGTCATGAGGTTGAACAAAATCCTTAAGAGCTTTTAAAAAGATTAATAATGCTCAAATAATTTCTGATGATCATCCTATAAACTATTTTACAAAGATAAGCACTGAATTAAGTAAGATAAGATTTTGGATTAACATAAAGAGTAAATGAAATAAGTACAGCATACATTTTTATTCGATTCACTAAAAGGACTTTGGAACATAAACATTATTTATTGCATTTGTTGAAAACTAAAGAGGTTTTAGTCACATATACATGTACATATTTAACTGTCATTAAAATGAAAGCGTTTTTTAAATGCATTGAACTATTTTTTATGTCAATCGGGCCTTTAATCTGAAATTTTAAACAATATAAAACAAATGGATATTAAAATTTAAATGTGGCAAGTATTCTATTTAGTCAAAACTTTTTGTTAAAACTATGTTTGAGATTGCGATTTGTTGTAGTTCAGGGCTCAACATTAACCTAAAAACCAACTTGCCCTGCCGGGCAAGTATTTAGAAGATCTGCTTGTCCTGAACGTAAAGCCACTTGCCCAAACAGGAAATATCACATTAACTGTAAACCTCATATTTTTTTATAAAGATCAAAATGATACACCACACAATCTTTTTTATTTTTGCACAATATTTTAACAAAATGATTACAGGAATTAAATTCTTATTAAAGTCTAAATTAAATGCTCTTTGTTCTTTTTTGCACTTGCCAAGGCGGACAACTAGATTATAAAATAACTTGCCCGGACCCAATTTTAACTTGCCAGGGGCAATAGGACAACCGTTAATGTTGAGCGCTGTAGTTGTGTACTTTGGAGCTTCAGTTTGATTCAAAATAGAGTTTTTTTATTTACAGGAGATGATTATCTTATCATAATATGAGTCGTGGTCATTAAAGTCTCTGAACCATAACTGTCTTTTGGCAATAACTTAAATTGCAATTAATTCCAAATAAATTTTAAGATGAAAACAAACACTAATGATTAACACACTTTATATTGAATCAGTATTTCAACCTCTGCAAATATTTTTTTTAATAATTCATATTTTTAAATTAAAATCCAATTACAGAAGCGCATTTAACTTTAAGTTTTATATTTTACTGAATCTAAAGCCAGTCTGGTTTTAATAGAATTTCAATTGTTGATGGTGATTGTTTTCATAATGTTGTAGAAAATACACGTTCAGTATTTGCAAATCTTTACAAGGTAAATAAACATCACTGTCTTAAGTTAGTATACCATACTGAGGTGTGAATAATGCATGTTTTTAGCTCACCTGACAGGGCTAGAGATAATTTTTGGGGTAATTGGGTTTTTCACCCCCTGTTTTGACAACAATAGGGTTTTTGTATATTCAATAGAGTTTTTGCACACTTTTCACCCCCTACTTTTGAGCTTATTTGGGTTTTTCACCCTCGGTTTTTAACTCAATTGGGTAATTTATGTAATAACATATATAATATAATAAAAATCTACTAAGGGTACTATATTATTATGTGCATGTGAAAAATAAATCACTCCCCATAACTTGTTTTTTGGGCTTAACAACCTCGTTCAAAATCTCCGATAATATTGGGCGAACTACATTCACTGGAGAAATGATCACGTCTTGCAACATATCTTGCAGCAAACCAGCACAGAAGCTTTCGGTTTCCCCAATATTCTGGGGTAAATACCTGTCTAAAGTGTTTGTTTGTTTGAGGACTCTCTTTCTACGGCCACGAGTGGCCATTTTGATATTTTAAGAAAATGAAAGTAGAAATCAGATGGGTTTACGAATAATAACAATAATTTTATACCCCAAAGATTGATAACCGCTGGAAAGACGGCCTTCTTTTCTTCATAGGACCGCATATATTCTATTCAGTACATTTTTGTACGGGAAATAACCAGTCTAAAAAAACGCCCTATGTTTGTAATAATTGCGTTTAGTGACGCATGGTTTTTACTGGAATTACGTTATGAAATTTATATTTGCGTTTTTGTATGCTTTATTTTGAATTTAATTACATTTTTGGTTTAATTGGGCAATAACGTACATACGCTTGTTATCTCTAGCAATGCTTCATGGTGAGCTTTTGTGATCGCTTTTTGTCCGTCGTGCGCCGTCAACATTTGACTTGTGAACACTCCAGAGGCCACATTTATTGTCGGATCGTTATGAAACTTGGTCAGAACATTTGTGCTATTGATACCTTGATTGAGTTCGTAACTGGGTCATGTTGGGTCAAAAACTAGGTCACTAGGTCTAAAAAAGAAAAATCGTGTGAACACTGTAGAAGTCACATTTGATGCCCAATCTTCATGTAACTTTGTCAAAATGTTGGTCTTAATGATATGCTAGTTGAGTTCAAAAATGGTTCCGGTCCATTGATAAACATGGCTGCCAGGGGGCGGGGCAGTATTCCTTATATGGCTATAGAGAAATCTTGTGAACACTAGAAGTCACAATTTTTGCCCAATCATCATGAAACTTGGTCAAAACATTGGTTTCATTGATATCTCAGACGAGTTCGAAAATGGTCCAGATCCGTGAAAAAACATGGCCGCCAGGGGGCCGGGCAGTTTTCTCTATATGTATATAGTGAAAACGTGAACACTCTAGAAGTCACATTTTTGGTCTAATCTTCATGAAATTTTCTGGATATGACCCTTGAGTTCGAAAATGTTTTGGATCGGTAAAAAAGCATGGCCGCAAGGGGGGGGATCATTTTCCTTAAATTTATATGGTAAAAAAGCTTGTGAACACTCTATTAGTCACATTTTTTGCCTAATCATCATAATTTTTTTCTAAACATCAATGTTATAGATATCTCGGACGAGTTAGAAAATGGTCATGATGGGTGGAAAAACATGGCCGCCAGGGGGTGGGGCAGTTTTCTGTATATGTACATGTATATAGTGAACACATTTTAACAGTCTAGTTCTGATATGCAAAAATGTTAAAGAAAGATAACCTTTACATACTTTGGAATAGTTAACTCCCTTGTATAAACCTGGGACTTCCTTCATAAAATGTGGTGTACATAAAGACAGTAGTTTGCATGCACTTAATAAACCTATCGTTTCTATGTCATAAAATAACTGTACATGTACAAATGCACTGTAGAGCCTAAAATAACACAAGTGTAAAGAAAATTTAATTTGGGATTTTCTATTCAAACATTGAGAGATCATATTTCCTAAAAAGCCTAGTAAAGATTGTAAATTTCAACCCACTCTTCTGGTCAGGTTTGGGAGAGCACATGTTATAAACTTAGTGTCTCATTTGTACATGCATGTACATACTTTATTACCTCCAAAGCAGATAGTACAAGTGGTAGGTCAGTATTACATGGATTGGTGTTCACTGTTTACAACAGATCACAAGCCCATCTGATACTGGTCATTATCTTGGCAAGTGGCCAAAGTTGGAGAGAAATTATGGTCTGTTACATACCTGACTTCTTTGTGTGGTAAACACATGGTACTGGTCATGTGGTCAAGTTGTTAAGACCACCTGTTTACATTTGCTCAATACACAACACTAGCCTATGCTGTTTTTAATCAGATTGCATTGCTATTATGTTGGTCATTGACTAGGTTAGTTAACTGTTCTAGATAACATATTTCACTACCATTAATAATGAAACATTACAAATTGTGTGCACTTTTCACACATTGTCAAATAAGTCAAAATGAGTGAAAGGTATCCAAAAGATCAAAGACTCAGCCATATAATGGGTATTTTGATTAGTATAAGTTCTGATTGGTTTTTGCACTCTTAATTGGATTTCACAGGTCATTGACATAAGTGAAATAAATTGGAGACAGAATGTATACAGAATTTCATCTTAGTATTAATAAGTACATGATTCCATGATACTTATTGGGGATTTTATTTTAAAATTAAATGGATTATGTGTAAACAAATAATTTACTTCCTTCATTCCCACAGCATTGGATATGAGTAAATCATTAGTGTTTACTAGTTTGTTTGGGTCCTGTTGAGTGTAGCTGAATGTGTGTATTTGTGCATTTTAGCTCACCTGAGCACAATGTGCTATTGGTGAGCTTTTGTGATCGCTTTTTGTCCATCGTGCATTGTGCGGCGTCAAAGTTTGCCTTATTAAAATTCTAGAGGCCACATTTATTGTCCAATTTTCATGAAATTTGGTCAGAAGATTGGTCTCAATGATATCTTGGATGAGTTTGAAAATGGTTACGTTTGTTTGAAAAACATGGCCACCAGGGGGCGGGGCATTTTTCCTAATATGGCTATAGTAAAACCTTGTTAACACTCTAGAGGCCACATTTATTTTCCGATCTTCATGAAACTTGGTAAGACGATTTGTCCCAATGATATTTTGGATGAGTTCGAAAATGGTTCCAGTTGGTGCAAAAAAAAAAGCCGCCAAGGGGGCGTGGCATTTTTCCTTATATAACTATAGTAAAACCTTGTTAACACTCTAGATGTCATATTTTTTGTCTGATCATCATGAAACATTGTCAGAAGATTCGTCCCAATGATATCTTGGACAAGTTTAAAAATGGTTCCAGTTGCTTGAAAAACATGGCCACCAGGGGGCTGGGCATTTTTCCTTATATGGCTTCATGAATCTTCATGAAACTTTGTCAGAATATATTTTTTAAAATGATACCTTGGACGTGTATGAAAATGGTTCCGGTCTGTTAAATAACGTGGCTGCCAGGGTGTTCACTTGTCATGAATGTAAGTAAGAACATTTTCATCATCTCTTCTTTGCAGGGTCCTAATTTCGAGTTCTCAACTGAGACTCACGAAGAGTTGCTGTACAACAAAGAGAAGTTGCTAAGCAATGGTGATCAGTGGGAAGCAGCCATAGCAAATAACCTGGAGGCCGACTATCTCTACCGATAGACTGTTATCATACTAAAGCGCTTAATGGATTTTTATTGACACTGTTTTGACATTAATATGTTCTGTGCTTGTTGCGAAAGATGAAGTGCAAGTTATTTCCTAACATACATAACATAGATTTTAGGCATTTGGCTAAAATTGAATTGGTGGTTCTTTTGTTTTACCAGCGTAGTATCAGATTTTCTTGGAATGATTTAACTTATATTATGGTTATGCAGATTTGTTAAATGTAAAAATTGTTTGAAATAAACTATGAAATATTATTACATTCAATTTTAAATTTGTGGCCATCTTTATTAATAAATAACAGTTTTTTGAACCACACATTTTTCTGCTGTTTTCAAAATAAGGCTTAAATGAACAACACAATATGACTTTTCTTTAGTTCATAGGAGGATTTTACAACATGAAAAAAAATAAATAAGATAAAAATCATAAAAAATATTTTTAATTTAGTGTTTTATTGAACAACAATCATTAAGTGATACCAGCCAATAATATTTTTTTAAAGAACTTGAAAACACAGTAGCAAAATTAAAATGGACGCAACAGCAAGAAAAAACTTCAATATGTATGCTCAACATTTCTTAAATTCTTAGAATAAATAACACATTAATAGCCAATCGTTTGTAGTTTTTTGTGAGTCCAAGAAAAAGGCATACATTAAAAATGGTACATTTATATTAAAATTTCTTGCTGTTAATTATGATTTTATCTATGCTGGCATGTTGCTGGTCAGTTAAGGCGTTTTGGTCCCGCATGGCGGTTTGGCATCTACTGGCCAGACACAGGTACCTAATGTCTCGTCGAACACTGTACCTTCAATGGGAAACATATGCATGTTGTAAAGCATAATAGTAAATGGTGTGTATAAAGTACATCGAAGTAAGCACGTCCTGAAATGAAGTTGAAATTTGTTTATCTGGGGCAATTCTTACTGAGCCAATGACGACATATTTGAATATCGACAATTCTTTTTGAAAGGATCATAAATACTTTGCACCAATGTCTATTTTGCTAATGTTTACTAGATGTATTTGCATTTTTAATACTCTTACGTCCTTCGCTTTATGAACATGCTGGTCATAAACATTACCTTTTTAATAAAAAAGTCACAACTTAAACTTTTCGTTAAGGTGTGTGATACGACAGGGCTCTGATATATATTTAGTAATATCACGAATATTTCACGTTTTTTTTATAGAAATTCGCTGTTGACTACATTCAAACTAAGCGTTGGATAGAGTTGAATCAATTTTTTGAAGTAGAACTCGGGTAACGGTGACAAAAGCAAGTTTCCCACCTCGTATTCAGTACACTTAGTTTATAAATATATATATATAATTAGGTCTGCAGACACCCTTATATAATGACACAAATTATAGGAATGAAGCACTTGAGGTCTTAAATGCGTCAATGATGTGGTCCAGGCTTTGCGTCACCGAGCTCCCGGTTTCGATCCACAGTCGGGAAGAATTCTCAGGAGCTTCTAAAGAAACTTGTTTTTTCCACCACAATGAATCGCGAGTATCATGTATAGGATTAACAACGTCTGATTGAGTTGAAATAAATAAACTTAAACCTTAATATAGTACTTACCGGGCGTGCAGAAGTTGTGCCCAAAATACACGTGGTGGCTACATGTGTAGTAGGAGGTACAGTTCAGGGTCAGGTCGACGTAACTTCCGTCAGCCTTGTGTGTGCAGTCCCTCACCAACCCGCATGGTGGCGCCACGTGGTTCTGACTGGAATTACATACACTCGTATTCACCTAGTTGCTTTTCACTAAGTGAAAGAAAGGTCGAGATTCAGAACTTTGTTATTTACAAAACGATAGCGTGAATTTAACAAAACCTCGAGTACGTTAAGATTTACCCGAAAACGATGGGGTTTTCGCATAATGTAAAAATAATCGTGAGGAATGCATTACTTGTATAAGGATCGAACAACGGTTCTAACCCTTATTTAACCCATTTATGCATAGCGTCTAGAAAAAGGCCTTGGCAAACCGCGTAGATACAGATGAGACGCCGCGTGATGCGGCGCCTCATCAGCGTCTGCGCTGTTTGCTTAAAGGAATTTCTGAAGGAAATATTCCAAATATAGAAATAAATATACTAGTACTAGACATCCCTAATTTTGGAAATACATTGATCCAATTTAGAAGGATGGGAGAGTCCACTAGGCATAAATGGGTCAATGATTATGGCAAATGGCATATGATTTAGATGCTTGCTGTCCATTCAACAACCCTGAACAAGATGGTCATGGTCTTTACTCTGTAGTTTTCTTTTTGCGTAAACACACATATAACAGTTTGTTTTTTACTTGAGCAGGCTTTTGGGACCTAACCTATTTAGGATTAGGCCTTTTAAAAACGCGTGTGGATTCGGCCAAAGCATTACAACAACCATAGTTCGGTCTAGAACTGAACTCGGGATGCGTCGTTGAACTTAGTGTTCGAAGAAGTTAACTGGTTGTTTTTAATTTTGCAAATTTTCAGAAAAATTATTGCTCGAAATGTATATAAAATATATTCTAATAGAAAAGTCAAAATTCACCACATTGGTTGTTTAAAAACCATTAACACACCTACAATGCATAGATATTAGAAAATTTCTGGCTTTTTCTCATTAAGAACCGTATAAAACACAAGTTAGACATACATTCATTTTCTTTCAATTCACACCACTGTTTTGTGCATATATATGTTAACATGTTCAGCAATACTTGAAAGCAATTAAAAAAGCTAAAGTAAAAATATATGCAAATCTTGCTCAAAAGATGAAAATGTAATTAAAAATCAAACAAAATTACCATTTAAAATCATATTTTAAGGTGATATCTGATTCTATTAACAGTACACACCGAGTTCAATCAAACTAAACACTCTTTCAACTAAAGCTGTGCTTGGTGGTATGAGCGTGCACTACAACATCTAAACGGGACGTTGAGCTTCAGGTTCCGTAGTACAAGTTGCCTCCAACTGAACCAGGTTTACGTGACTGTATAGACTCGGCCATTGATGAAACATTTTTATAAACAACATCTGACACCAGTACACTTGTCTGAATATTCAATGCATTATCCCCATTTACGCCAGAAGTGGCATTTAATACTTTGATCTTTTTTACGTCAATTTGTATCTGTGTTATTTAACCCTTAGCTAGCGGCTGCACTTCTGAAAAGTTTTCTTTTTCGGTAAAACTCGCCATCGAAAATCGTCATTCGCGAATTTCATTCTGTTTTATGTGTGTCATAGTTAATGAATCACCAAGTAAGACAGTAAAGCCCATTTTTCTCGGTAGAGAAGAAAAAAATATACTGATAACAAGTTGTGTGACTTTGATAAGCGACACAGAACAGGACGCATTAAACACGACCTCATATAAGTTGGCCAAATGGGGAATGTTGCCGGTCGGTTACAATGGAGACAGTTCGTAGTAGTAGTAGTAGTAGCAGTAGCAGTAGCAGCAGCAGCAGCAGTAATAGCAGCAGCAGCAGCAGCAGTAGTAGCAGCAGCAGCATTAGTAGTAGTAGTAGTAGTAGTAGTAGTAGTAGTAGTAGTAGTAGTTGTTGTAGTAGTAGTAGCAGTATAGTAGTAGTAGTAGAAGTAGTAGTACATCTACAACTGATCTGTACTAGCAATCCAAACTAATTAATTTGCTGTCTAAAACTACATTATAGGGATCGTGAAAGCGTTTTCTGGCCAGGAATCTTTATTGCAGAGATATGCACGGGGAAGAAAGAAACTCGTTGCGTCGTGCATACTCTTTTTTTCAATCACGATTTACGCCGTGTGATGCCATGGGGTTAATTTGACGTTTGACATCAAGGGCAATGTCAGAAATGCTGCTTATGATTACATAGATGTTGATTATTATGATGACGTTACCGATGTTGTTGGTGGTTCTGGTGTGGATCAGGAAGGTGGTGATGATGATGAGCATTATGCTGAGTGTGACCATTCTGACAAAGGCAATGTCGACAAATAGAACAATGCTGATCTCTTGTATTGCAAGCATGTAAGTTTGATTGCGGGAATGACCCAGCAATAATACGACACTACGGCCTACTAGCCGCTCTGTTTGGTGCCGTTTGCAAACATGACCTAACAATGATACGACACTACGTCTTACTAGTCGCACTGTTTGGTGACGTTGTTGTACACTTTGTTGATGGGGCACTCGACGGTGGTAAGTACGTGGTTCGTGCACACGTCGTATACCTTGCAGCCGATACTGTAGTGGCCGTCAGGCAGGGCGGCACAGTTCGTCTCACCATGAGCTGCACAGAAAGCCGTTTACACGTTAAATTAGGGTAAAATGTAAGACAAAAATGCATATGTGAACATTATATGAAAACCATGATGCACATAAGTAAATGCCTATTATATATATATATATATATATATATATATATATATATATATATATATATATATATATATATATATATATATATATATATATATATATATATATATATATGCCATAAAAAACTCACACCCAAAGATCTTGCCGCTGAAGATTTAATTCCGATAGGCCTTTCCCAATAATAGTTGACTGCTTTTGGAAACGACCTCCCTCCAAAATCAGCCTACGTAGACTTTCTGTTGCAATTATTTTGTATAATGCAACTATTGATCGCAAAGAACACGTTAAATTAACTTTGAATCACACAACTTATGATGTTTTTAATAGATCATAAATTGAGAGTTCCTAAATCATTTTCATGCAATGCTTGATTGTGAACAGGGTTATTAAAATAGCGAAGCTCATGGTCGGAAATCTATGTAGTAATGTTGTTGTACAATGTATAGGCATAATACAAGTACATTCACAAAAGATGATGATTGTCTGACTTAAATCAAGGGTCACACAAATTCAAAGGGCAGAAACCGCAGGAATGTGTCAACATGAATTTAGAACAATACCTCTTATCCGATGCGATTGCGTTATGCAGATGATGATAAGAATATAAATTTTCCCCAATGTTTTATGTCACACATTAAAATTTTTAAAACAAATTTTTATCGTTTCCCTGTTTCTTCATTTCTGAATATAAAAAGTTACTAGTACAAAAAACAAATACAGCTTTTATAATTAAGTTTTACGGAATTAACCATTTTAAAGACTTTTAATCTGAAATATGGTACGATAACCAACATATGCATGTGTTGATTTTTAGTATATAAGTATGCAAATAACGCCTAACAATCAAAGACACCGGAAGTGAACAAATGGCAACGTATGTCGTACCGATAGACGGTATTCCTACTCAGCTCCTGTTGACCCGCCAGCGGTCTTAACGACGCTGCCTGACGTCATTAACCATCAACGAATAACCCTTTATGTGATAATCATGCCGTAATTGCCTGAACCTATTTATTTTAATTTGAATTAATCGAAA
Source organism: Dreissena polymorpha (assembly GCF_020536995.1). Classification (NCBI taxonomy): domain Eukaryota; kingdom Metazoa; phylum Mollusca; class Bivalvia; order Myida; family Dreissenidae; genus Dreissena; species Dreissena polymorpha. The sequence goes on along the minus strand of NC_068355.1, from coordinate 97,564,059 downwards.
GCTGCAGTCTGGTAGAGCCAGTCTCAAATTAATTTCATGTGAAGAACTTACACGCACACACACACTCTCTCTCTCTCTCGTTTGCAGCATGAGGCAGTCGCGCAGCATCTCTCTCGAGATCCTTCCTCTAGCCGATCTATATCGCTCTCCTCACTCCTCCCTGCCTCCTCCCTCCCTACCGCCCTCTCACCCTCTCTCTCCTCTCTCTCTCTCTCTCTCTCTCTCTCTCTCTCTCTCTCTCTCTCTATCTTCGAAACGTTTTCCCGGCACAAGACTCATAGTCGGAATGCTCCGTAAAAATTATCATGCTCATGACGACCCGTCGAGAGGTGGGAACTATTTTCACTACACAATTACGACCCAGGCATCCATGCCGTTATCTGCCATTTGTCCTTGAATATTATATACGAGTGTAGGACAAACGGCACCCGGACAATCGGCACCCGCGTGTTTTTGCATTTCCTGATAATTGGAACCTCGTAAATTTGTCGACCAGAACAATCGGCACCCATATAAATGGTAAAGTGAAACTACTACAAAACGGCACCCGATTTAAGGGTATGGAATATGTTTTTAAAAAAACAATAAAGACAATTGCCTTTATTTGACTTTGCTGCGAAACAAAGTCTTTGAACGGAGGCGATTGATAAAGCCGGTCAAAACCTTGTTGGACTTCATTGTACTGATAAGTCTAATTCGCTTACACACATTGCGATAAAAGGAGCTATATCTCCGTTTATTGTGGTGCTTTCAAATTATATCTCGTATTTGTTGACGTAATTTATTAATAACATTTTTTCGTCAAACCAATCAGCGGATTAGACTTATTAGTACAACAAGGTGCTGACGGGCTTTATCAATCGCCTTTAATAGGGTGCCGATTGGTCGACACATTTACGAGATGCCGATTGTCCGGGAATGCAAAAAAGGTGCCGATTGTCCGGGTGCCGTTTGTCCGGATACAAATATATGCAAATACAAAGACGTATAACCTATACGTGTTTTTTTTCATGGGCAGACAAGGGCATTTATCACAGTCTAAAGTGTATTGACGACTTTCCAGGACATATGCCCATATATTAGCGAAATCGTCGGACACGGAGTTCAGATTTCTTCATTTACCTTGCCGTTTTACCATATTGTCACAGCCTCCGGAAATACTGTATCAGTTTTTATCCTTATCAATAAAGTCAAATAAAAAGTATATGCGATTTCATTTAATTGATAGTAAGATACACATAGCGTACAATGTATTCAGACTTACCTAAAGAAAGTAATGTAGCGGCTGCAAACACTGCAAGAAACGTCATTTTGTGGCGAATTCGTTGATAACGCGTTCTCAAAGAAATGTTTAACTGATTAGATCACAGGCTTCTTATAGGAATGAACAAATTGTGGTGCACCCATATTATGAGATAAGATACAGTCTGTCGTAAGTAACAGTCGACACTCGCGTGACTCTCAAACCATTGGTGAAATTTACTTTGACATTTGAATTTTACAAGTACACATATATTGACTCAATCCGAGAAAGACTTATCAATCGGCGTCGCCTTACTAAGGCAATTGACTAAAATAATTTTATACACGATGTTACATGATGGCAAGTATATGCAAACAGGCGAGTCAAAATAACCGAAAACATACAAACGCATCAAACACAACAATTATTATAACAATGAAAATACACAATATGATAAAATCTGCTCTTGTTCTTAGAGAAAAAACTGAGTACATGCATTTCTTTTGCTTAGTATAAAGTTGCCAAAATAATCTGCGAGAAACAATATGGTCGGTCGGGTTTCTGGAAACAAAAATAAATTATGCGCAAGTACCAAACTAAATGACCTGTTCCCGCAGTAATCTGAATTGTTCAAAACTGACAAATGTAAATCCATTGAATACAATTATAATGAAACGTTAATCAATAAATGATTCCGAGAAACACATTAAATCTTAACTAGATTTGTTTTATCAGAACAACAGAAATGTTTGGGGCAAGAAAAAGGGACATTTGAAGAGAATGACAAACAAAGCTGGAACACAACAGTAAAGGGTCCACGATATACATGCAATGGATGTGAATGCCTATACAGTATATATGCTATAAATACCGCATGTGCGTGCAATGACTGCTTCATCAAATCATTTCATGGATCTTTTAATCTTTAGTTGGTTTGTTAATTGGACCAACGCACATTTTATGTTAAAAAAGGATAACCACTCGAAGGTAGAAGATGAAGGAATATTGGAGAGGTGAAATGTTAACATTTTTATGCATATTAAAGGATTGAAGCTCAAAGCCTTGACACAGTACCAACCGAGAATGTGGCAGCAGAAAGTTCAGCTACTGATAGGGTAACTGACATACACAGTGACTTATCCTGTCACATGCCTTCAAATCAGCCCGATAACCAGGTCACCTAATATCCCAAAAGATATTAGGCTAGATGACCACGTGACCTCGAATATCCGTCAGTTGCTCCCCGCGCATGCGCATGCCTTTACTATTTCTATTAATAAAATATACTTTTTTTCTATTAATAAAATACCAAATGCATGTCAAAAATTGTTTAACATTATTATTTAAACAGCATAATTCGTCTTTTTTTGTATTTAATTAATAATGAGTAACTCAATTTTTTCTTGTTTAAAAAGATGGAACTTCAAGCTAGCCTAACCGCTTTGCATGACATGACGTCAAAATGTTGTTTTTTGCGCGTAATGTTTCCCATATTAAATATTTAAACAGAAAATACTCGAAAACTAGATATTTTATAAACATTTCAACGAATATTGTAAATGTGACAGGATAAAAAGAATAATAGGTTGGTGACGTGGATGAAGAATTGTTATCTGGTTTGTCGGAGGATCTTATCGCCTTCGGCTCACCCGATAAATTCCTACGACTCGCCAGATAACCATTCTCCATCCCCGTCACCAACCTATTATTCTCTATATAGACATTAGGACAGTTAGTGTAACATTTTGATTAAAGCTGATTTGAAAATGTACATCGGAAAAGTAATATGTGTATGCGACAAAGACATTAGTACGGAAAATGCAATGGTATATAGTACAAAATAACTATGAGTAGTAGGAAACATCATGTGCAAGTGAAGGCTTTTCTATCGCGAAATCTAATTAAGGCTTTTCTAACGGAACACGTGTCAAACTTAAATATCTCAATTATGAGTAAAGAGTTTGTTTAAACATTGTATAAATGTTCATTTGACTATGTTTTGTGCAAGTTCACGATAAATTATTCATCCGTGACGAACGGGAACATGCGCACGTGTCATATGTAGCCCGAACCATGCCGATTGCCCAGTTGCGCTCTTGGATATTCATACGAGCTTTACTTTTTAATTAGTGTGGTGTTATACTGGTGTAATAATCAGCCCCCACCCATTAAATTAGACATTGTTATTAAATAAGAATTATATGGCGTTTCACCATCTCCACGTGCACAAAGAAAAAACCATACCTACCCAACGTGCTAAAGCATCCGATCGGCAAAGATGAATGATTTTATCTTGAGCTTGCACAGAATTGTGTGATTACCCACCAATTGTTTAATCTTACTCACCAACAAATAACAAACATCAACATCTCGTATTTGATTTTTAACAAGTATTCGTAATAATGTGCGATCGCCACAATTCATTGTCAGTTAAAAGAACAGGCGCACGATTTTGAGTTCACGAGATTATGCATTTGACACTCATGTGGTAAGTTCGCACGCGCATCTTCCGGTCGAGGCACGATCATTTCACGGTGAAGTGTGTTTATGAATTATTAAAACGTGTCCATATGGTGTGTTTCACATTTGACGCCTTGTTGTCGCAAGGACTGCTCGCGTTTATCTTGCGATTTTTAAGCATTCCTATGAAGTTTGCAGGTCTAAGGGGCGGTTGACGCAGTGCATACGAACGTTTATCGCATTCCTTTAGTGTTAACCCATGGGTATTTTTTGGCATTAAAATGAAAAGCGCGATTTTCTTTCAATAGTGATTTATTATGATCGTTTTACTATTTAGGAACCATATTGCGGTAGATCGATTGCGTCCGAGTGTACTCTACTTATTTATTTGAATGTGGATCCAGACAAAGTCCCTCCGCCGTGTTGTCTTGCAAAAAAGACTATGACACCTCGCGTCAAGGCAAACAAGTCACCATGTGATTCACGTTCCATTTCAAAACAACATACAAATTGAGGCTTTATATATGTTTATTGGCTATCTTGGTTTTTAAAGTTAATAAACAATGTTTTTTTATGGTACTATTACTAAATAGAATATTAGTTGTTCAGTTAATGAGCAGTGTTACACCCAATACCCGTATTTGTTGTTGAACCAAACTTATGTCGTTGTGTCTTGTGAACGAATGAAAATGAAAACAATATCATAATGAACTGTGCTCGAACCAATTATCCTTTGAGTACAAATCTTATCGTTTATGTTATACTTTATAAAAGCAATCTTCATAGTGTAACAAAATATAACGATAATAAAATAACTCTCCAAATTATTTAATCGTTCCGCATTTGTAACGCTTTATAATGTTCAGATTTATAAATCGTCGACAGATGCATTTAATGGATATTTTGGAGCATTAATGTTTATTCGAAAATATCAAATAAAACTTTTTTGTAAATTTGTCGATTACCAACACGAGAACAGATCCCTTTCAACCGTTCAATTAAATTTGAAAATATCCGATGTTTCTATGTAAAGATATCTGTATGTGGTAGCGTGGTGGATTTTATTGGGTGAACATATATATATAAATAATAATATAAACATCAATATTTTGTTTTCATGTTTACTACATGTAGTATAAACTGTGTAATCCTAAATCCTTGAAACTCGAACCATCAAAACATTATTTGTATGGTAATACTTATGTTTATGTTTTAGCTGTAAATTTCTTTAATAACACCCGGCCCTGTACATTGTTTCTCTGTCAACCATATCGGGACTGGGGCCTGTACTAGGAATTGCAACAGATGTGTGACCTCGTTATATTTAAAGAGGTCATCATATGTGTCGTTTCAAACGTGTCCACATACTTATTCTTCAGCAAGCATTTCAGTTTCCTTTCCGACCGCTCGGTTAAGGAATGGATTGACTCTGTAAATGACAGGTGCTGGTTTCTGCCATCATTATTTTAAAACATTTGGACTCAATTATACCGTCAACGGTGGTACTACTTTTCATGGGTGTCAAGTTAAGAATAGAAATAAAATAAGTTTTGTCCCCTTGCACATAGTACTATTTTTATTGCATATTTTTAATATCATGCCTGAGGCATTGAAATGAACATTAAATGAATGTAAAATAAGTATTGTGAGTATTGCGTGAGAATGGTTGCATTGCTTTTTTTTCCAGATCATGATGCGCACTCTGCATTACAAATGACCCTAAGAGGTCCAAAAAGAAGGGACCGCCATAGACGGCGTTGTGGTGTAGACACGTAGCCATAGTTACACGTGATATTACAGGTCATGGCGCATTACTTTTTGACTTGGGTTCGAGGGGATAAGGAATACGTGCGAATGGTTATGCTACTGTTTTAATTTGATTGAAATAAAGGTGCGTACTTTAGATGTTACACAAATCTTAAAGAAATTATTTAAAGGTAAGTTCGGGACATCGTCGAAAAGCAAATGTATACAGGCAGTGACTTGAAATACAGGTGAAATTTCGAGTTTATGAGGATTGTTATCAAGCAAAATACTGGCAGTTAGTTTTTAAATAGAGAGGTACTTACGACTTATGGTATGGTCATATAACATGTAAGTGTTTTGTGGTGATATGTTTGGTCCATTTGCTATAAGAAAAGAAATCGAATAATTAATAGCGAAATTTGAAAAAAAGAATATTGTTATGTGTCAGTTATAGAATGGGACCACTAGTATAGCTTTGCGATTGTTGGTATTATACATGTTAATAGATGTACTTGTGAATTTCACATAGAAATTATATGTGTAAATATGTCTAGTCTTAGTCATGTAATGTTAGCAGCTAATTTATATGAACAATTTTTGGATGGTAATGAAGTGGTTTGAATGCCATCTTTGATAATTGTTGGTCATTTGTTCATTTTAGATATTATTATGTAAAATGTGTCCCTAATTAATTTTGTTTAGTAACGTTTAGTACGCTTTGATGTTTCTTTGCTTTTATTCTAGACATAACTTGAACGAAATGCATAAGACAGTTTTTTATTATATAATACGATATATTTTTACTTTCATGTAGTAATGTATGACATCTACATTCAAGTACACTGTCAAATTGATACAAACGTATCGATATATTTAATAATAATATTTGAATTACAATGGAAATTCTACACTGACTAGAGATTATACTACAATGTAATTAATAGCTATTTCAATAACACAAATAACGTGTTCAATGTTGTTACATTATATGACTATTTTGAGTGATTTTAATGACACATTGTCCAATTTTTATTTTATTTTTATTTTCATAGACGTTATTGTTGAAGGACTTATTATGGTTCTACATGTCGATACTATTTTTGTTTAAGCCCACAATAGTGTCAGTATTGATTAAATGACCCCAGTGTGGTTCACTTTCTTTAGAATGCGGTTACATGGTTCACTAACCGGATTTGAGTTTCTTGAAATAACTATTCGCAAAAAGTGTATATTACACGGAATCAAAACATAAATACCTATTTAAAAAATTAAAACAAAACTTTGATTTGGAATAGTTGTTTTAATACTTTTATTTTTATTTGATTGCATCGGCTGTTTGCAGGACTAAACATGGGTTCACTCAGCAAAACTGATTGTCGGACATCACATTAGTCAAACCACGTTTGTATTTTAATGCACATGTTATTGATTTCCATTAGGGGATTGAAACCGGCCGACGATGAAATAATGTTGTCAATTGCTTTGAAGACACATTGCATTAAGACCAGAAGCAACACAGAAACGAACTATATGATGCTAAATTCTCAAATGTTCAACACAATAAGGATTTGAGTTTATATTTGTATTAACTGTATTGTATCGTTTCTCAGAAAGTTGTTATTTTGTTATTATGGTGAATATAAAACGTTTCATTAATTAAATTGTAATTCAATCAAAAATAATTACGTCTGCAATGTTGTTTAATTTAAATAGCGATGCTATGAGGTTGTGTTTATGTAAACTCTGATAGCAGTGATTAATTCTGCGCTACGAGTGAGATACAATGCGTCTTGCAACCAGTTTTAACCCGAATGCTTCGGATTGCCAGGTTCAAGACGGAGACCCCAGCTTAAATAATGTTTATACTGTTATTTCGTTTTATATGTATCGACCTGTATTGTATAGGACTTTGTTCACTTGCCTTAAATAAAAGACTAACGTAAATTACAAGAGTGCACCTGCTTAAACTGTTTCTGGGGTGTCTTTATTCCTGTATATTGATATACAATCAACACATTTTTATCATATGTTATAACAAATATCCTTTGACTAATATGAGATGTCAAACCAAACACGCCATGTGAACGTGGTTTAGCATATGGCTATACTTAACCCGCTGCGCTCTTTTGCTTCCAGATAGTTTGAGCATACACTCTCAAGAAACTAATGGATTAAATAACTTATTTATTGAAACGAAGTTATCATACAATCAGATTAACTTATTAGACCCAAGAAAATTGAGAATAATAAAATTAAGCTGTAATTTCTGGCTATTCTTGCCGAGGTTAGAAGCGCGTATACCAGCCATTCCTGACCGACGTCTTTGTAATAAAAAAACAACACCATAATACATTGTGTTGCTGGTATCTTCACTTCCATCATTTAGATGTTCTGTTTTCCATAGTTTACACGTTCGGTTAAAATCATTTATTAAGATTATGATAAAACTAAATAATACATGTACATGTTTTAGTCCTGAACAGCTGATGACAATACTGTATTGTTTGTTAATTGCATCAAATTTCTTTACAACATTCAAATCACTGAAACGCAATTTATCTGTTGATTATGCTGTCTTTACAAAAGTACTCTGTGAGAACTGACTGATTCGACCATGTTGACATCACCCAGATCGGGTCTGACACATCTGCCCTAATAAACACCGGCGTTGACAGAAACGGGTAAACGCCACTCCTAAAATTGAATGAAGATGTCCTTTGTAACGTTTTCGCTAGACTTACAATTTGAAAAACACAAAATTCTGTCCAGCCCAAAGTGTATTTGTTATTATATTGTTTGCACAGTTGACATAATGAGCTTTCGTTGAATACAAAATGTTAAACGAAAACTTAAAAACCTCATTATGAATGTGTATGAAAAACTGACGCGTGTAGATTTTTATTCTGCAATTAGGCAGACTAGGTATAAAATACGCACATCTTGATACGAATTCCGTGGCTGAAAACTTAAATTATTTACAAATGGAATTTTTCATAGTTTTTCATAATAATTGTTTGTTGCTTATTGGATGCAATACAATTGACTGTTCGTTTATGGTATGACACGGTACGACAAGATACAAGATACAAACTTTTATTTCAAGTCGGTTTACAGTAAATAACAGTATAACATTAGCTATGTATAGCTATTGACCGACGACATATAATTGCGCAAGTTATCGACAAGTGTAATCAATCGATCATGCAAAAAAGTGTTACACATTATTAAAACGCACCTTACATAAACGCGTGAGTTTTCATTTAACATACCGAAACACAGTTCGAATAACAATCTAACAATTATTAGTGAGGTAAGTGGAACAAGAAATACAGCTCTTGTTGTCTAAGTGTATATGCATTCCCTTTAAGTTAATTAAACCTAACACATTTGTAATAAGCCTCCTGCTGGTTCTATCAACCATCAGGGTCAATTATTATGTGGACTTTGATATTTGGTTGTTGTTGGTTGTTATCTAATTGATTTTAGTATAAACTTTATTAGTTATAAGTACAATATAAAGAAGTGAAACTCCAGCTGCTGGAGCAGTATTGAATTTTCATTAAAAACAATTAGTTGGTCCTTTATTTAAGGCAAGTGACCGATTGCCCAAACAGTACAAAACTGCACAATACAGCACAATACAAACCAACATAAACACAAAATATGAATAAAGCTGGGGTCACCGCCTTGGAACGGTCAATGCAAAGCATTGGGGGTTTAAACCTGGTTATAGAGCGCTCAACCTCACACTTGGCCCAGCAATATTCATAATACATTCAAGTGTAAATAAAATTTAACGTCATAGCATTGTAACTCAAATTAAACAATAATAAAAGGGAATTAAAACGCATTCAATTTAATTACTATTTAATTACTCAATTGCATTGAAGATACAAGAGTAACAGAATTACAACTTTAACCACATTAGAATACATATTACATATTTTAAACGCAGCAACAAAACTGCATATATACTATACATGACCATACGTACTGGTTAACCGTTAAACTAATTAAGGTAGAAATTGAATCCAGCTAGAGTCATGCATCCGTCTTCTCCGATTAAACGCAAGAGCCGTTCTTACAAGCCTTCGTTTGGAGACAGACGTCAAGATCATTGCGGGAAAAACGTCAGAAAACTATAAAAAAAAGGTTAAACCAAGTTGATCGAAATACTTAACCATATTTTAAATAAAGTAAAGAATTTCATTGACAAATGGAGAAGATTAAAAAAGATTTTAAAAATGGCTGGTGTCGGAAATAGTTTGCTCTCGATAGCAAACCAGCGACAACTGTTAACATGAGGAAGAAATCGACCAATATCGCAGGTCACCAGTAATATATATTCCTATTGGGTTCCGATTCAGCGGCGGAAACTCTAGGGAGTAGAATACAACATATTTAAAAATATTTATCAGCAAATATCGAAAAGGTGATAAATCGGCAAACACAGTCGTTCCGGTAAATCTCTTCCTTCAGGCCTTGTTTTCTACCGCATTATCGATTCTAAAAAAATAAAACAACCATTAGTCAAGTCAAGTCAACAGTTTATTAAAGAAACAGAGGAATTACTCTGTTACACAATGTAATATACAGAAATTGCAAAGTTGTGTCATAGTTATATTGTGCAGATGTAAATGTTAATACATGTGTCTAGTCTTTTATAGCCTTCATGAGATAGAAAACATATACTGCTAATTTTCTAATAGTTTCAAAGTCATTCGTTGAAAATAAGTCATAGAAGTTATTCAGTTCAGTATCAGAGTCATACCAGTTGAACAGAAACTGATTTTTAATACTTGTATACTTAGCACAATGGAAAAATGCATGATATTCACAATCCACATATATTATTCCTTATTTGTGAACAAACATTACACAAGCGATTCTGGAAAGTAATATTCAGATGCCTGCCAGTTTCAACTTGTCGTTTATGATTTGAACATTTAAACTTAGCATAGGCTATTTTGTGTTTTACTGGCATTTCTATTATCAAATATCAGTCAATATTAAGTAGGGCTTTAAAATGACTATAATGGTGACATCGACTTGAGTTATTTACGGTGACATGCCCGTTTTGAGTAAAACAGTCAATCAGTCTATTTCTGAAAAGTTTGATAAATATATCAGAATCGCCAATGTCTTGTGATATCCACACATATCCAAAACCGTTTGTAAAAAGTAAAGATTTTACTTTGGTTGCCCAACAAATTCTTCCAGCATCATCTATTGATTTAAGCATAATATAACATTGCCTAGGGTATCTATCAGATGTCATAGTTAACAATTAACACCAGTACCTGCTACAGTTGGTAAAATAAGTGATACATAATGGGAGTCTTCCACATTCCCCCAAAACCATGCAAGTATTGGTATTTTTACGAACATGTAAGAACTTAAAAAAAATATTATGGATAGATTCAATAGTTAGGCTGTACCCCACACCCCATATCTGGGAACCGTAACATAATATTGGTTTTACCATAGTATCAAATATATTAAATAAATCCTTTGCAGGAAAAAAACCAAATGGTTTCTGATAATTTCTTATTGCAAATAGTGCCTTTTTTTGCTTGGGAAGCTAGTTTATCATGGGCTGAGCTCCAGCTTAACTTTGGAGTCAAGAGTAACCCCATGTACTTGAATACGGGAGTAACGTTAAGTCGTTGTCCACGGAAGAACCAAGTTTCATATATTCGGAGGGGACCACCATTGCGAAATACAATAATTTTAGTCTTATCCAGATTAATTTCCATACCAGTATCCGTACAAAACTGATCAACAATGTTAATTTGTTGTTGTAACTTAATGGCGGTCTCAGCACAATTGGCGACATCGTCTGCAAACATTAGACACAAAATATCTGGTATATCATTAGTTATGAAAATACCAGATTCACATTTAAGCCTTAAAAGTGAAGATAGCTCATCTATAAATAGGGCAAAAATAGTCGAACTCGATTTATCACCTTTCCTGGTTCCAATATTGCAGGGAAACGAATCTGTAACATCATTATTTGAGACTTTTACTCAAGAAGTCAAGCATGAATACATAGATTTAAGAAAACTTAGGAACTTATCAAATACACCTTTCTTTTCTAATGATAAAAATAGTTTGACATGGTTAACTTTATCGAAGGCTTTACGGAAGTCCACGTACAAACAATAGAATCGACCACCCCGTTTTGAGAGATATTTTTGGACCATCGCTTGGAAACAAAGACATTATCAACTGCCGAATATCCTCTACGGAAACCTGCTTGAGATTCATCAATCTTATTATTTTCCTCTGCCCAGTCATAAGTCTCTTATTAATCACTCCAGAGAATATTTTATATAGAGTATTCGTAATAGATATACCACGATAGTTACCAGGGTTATTACTTGGACCTGACTTATGAATCGGTGTAATGATACTTTTACCCCACGACTCGGGAAAGTTACCAGTGTCTAGTATTTTATTATACAGCAACAACATTATTGGAGAAATATCCGTTTATGTACACTTGTAAAATTCCGACGGAATTCCATCCAGACCACAACTTTTACCATTTATTAATTTGGATATTGACCATTCAATTTCTTGCAATGTGAAAGGATCATTAAGTGAATTTGCCGTATCATCAGAATAAGCATGGTCATTTCCAACAGTGTAATCAACAACAATAGAGTTCTCATCGAATAAAAGGCCACTGAAATATTGTAACCATTCTATTTTCGACGATGCTGCGAAGCAGCTCGTTCAAGTTATCATACCATGAAAAAATTCTTCACAATGACGACCTATGTAAAAGACCGAGCCAGTCCGATTGAGATAGCTCGATTTTTCTAATCGCAATACCTCGCTGATTATCATTGTTAAGGTATCGGAAGCTCAGCTATAAATAGGACAGCTATTCTGGGAAAAAGATTTAATAATAGTTTGAAAACGTTAATTTTAAATCAGTTATATTCAATCTATTATATGTTTATAGATCAATGAGACAACTATGCCTTCTGTATTGTATTTGACATTTGTCGTGATTCAATAAATAAATTGCGAATTAAAACGTGTATAATTAACTTTCAACGCGATCATGAGTGTAAAGAAAACGAATTATTTCGAACCTGCCATTTGTAAACGTTGTAGCGACTATGGTATATAAACAACATTATAGCCATATGACATTTGTGAAACTCGCTCTTATGCGTGCATTAAACATTTGCATATTTAATAAACTTTTCAAACAGAAATTACAGAGCCACATCGGTGAACATACTGTGTTTGATAATTCATTCGTTTGTTGGATATTGTTTGCTGTTTTAAACGCATATAAGGTCATATCGCGGAGATTTAGTTTACCTTACCATGTGTTCATGGGCGAACTCACGTATTCAAGTGCTCTTACGACTATGTGCTCATACCTACTTTCGGGAATCATCATGAAATTATTGCCGTACTTAACGAACAAACATGCCCAAGCTTATTGAATATGAGAAAAAAAAATCTAAAGAGAAAAATTATATGTTCATACATATGGGCATGTGTAATCACGTCCGTACACATAGCATCATTAACTAAGGAAAGGAAACAACAACATATAAAGTTTGGCATGATATACAAGTGAAATTAAAGAGCATGGTGTAATTAAAGAGCATGTCAAGTTTTGAATTTATATGCTGAAACGTAATGTTATAACCCACAAACGTTTTACTGTAACAGAACGTTTTTTAAGATAAGTGGTACAGAAAATACACGTCGAATATCTTTTTGAAGATATTTCTTGTTATATTTGATCGAGAATGTAACCCGCCCCCTAGTTTCGCTGAATGGATCAAGTTCCCCGCGGGTACTACTTCCCCGTACCCCCATTTCGTACCCTACATTTTTCGTACCCAATTTTTTTAGTACCAATTTTATTTTTGTACCCAAATTTTGGCTCGTACCCAAATTTTTTTCGTACCCAATTGTTTTTTCCCAACCAATATTTTTTTCGTAACCAAATCTTTTTTCGTACAAAATTGATTTTTTGGCATATTTTTTGTACCCAAAATTTTCGTACCCATTTTTTTTCTATCCAAAATTTTCGTACCAACATACACAATTCATTGTGGTGATGTAGATAAACTTAAATAGATGCTTTTATATCAATCCTCTTCAAAAGCATCGTCACACCAGTACTGTCAGTACTTTGATTGAGATACTAGAATAAATTCATTTGGTCGATTTATTTTTTTTTAGACTTTTCCAAAACATTGTAGGATTATTACTACAATTAACTAGTTCTTGGCGGTTTAACCTTTGATATTCATGTACCTTTGACCTACAATGAATCTTAAAATTATTCCGTTTATCTTTAAACAATCTGAGATCTGACTATAAATTGGAGCTACGAAATTTACGAAGAGCGCTGTATTTTATAGACTTTAAATAGTCGCACTCGTCATCCCACCAAGGTGGTTGTGATGAAAAATACCGAAAATTGACCAGCATACATTTGCCGGCATCCTGATATATAGCTGTAATCAGATCTACGGCAGAATTAACATTCGAATGTATGGTATCAAGCAGTGTTAAGCTGACTCTGCAATAAGCCCCTTAACGTCAGTACAAACTCGTCACATGACGTATTACGCCATCGAAATTTCTTCAATGTGTTAAGTGAATACTCATTCATATTATTTACAAAATTGTTTGACATGTATGGAAATTAAAACACACAAGAAACCGGAAAATGATCCGAATCATCCCTGTCTTCAACTTTGAAGTCATTAATGTATTGAAAAGGTAATGATGAAGCAATCATATAGTCTACCACACTTGCGCCATCATTTGAGAAACATGTAAACTCACTACATCTATCACCAGGGAAACGGCCATTGAGAAGGTGTATGTCAAATATACAACATAAATTTACCAGAGATTTACCATAATTATTACCACGTACAATATCTTTATTATTGCGCGGGATGTCAAATGTGCTACCATCATAATCTATATTACCAAAAATATAAAAAAAGATCATCGAATGGAATATAATCCAAAAAATCTTTACATCAGGAATTCAAATCACCTGCAATTTACAACAATGCTTGTGGATAATCGTTAGTTATAGTTTCTAAATAATCAAACATTTGAGATATTCCATTCTTCTCATCTTGATCATTATAATAGCATGATCCTTCAGGAGATACATACGTAAAGTACATTATTATATCCTCACAATCATAAAAGGTAGAGTATTCACAGTATAAAACCACACAGTTTTCAAATTGTTCATAAATTAGTCAAATAGGTACTTGCTTATGTAATTTACTGCTTATATAGACACTAATTCCCCCACTATTCTGATAGCAGTATCTTTCATCTTTCTCACAAAGTCATAATGAATATAAGATTTCATAAAGACATCAAAATCCACAACATATTCAGCCCAGGTTTCACAAATATATATTATATGAAATGAACTTAAAAAAATAAATGACCTCGGCATTTTCACAATATTTGTTTAATCCACATATGTTTCATGAAATAATCTTAACGCTTGAATGTTTGTAAGCAATGTTTGTATTAAGACCTTGACCTAGTCCCTATTCGGAGAAAGAGTCATCTAACTGCCTGTCCGCTCCGTGAATTTATGTAGCTCCATTGATTGGCTGAGCGTAGCCATGTGACCTGTCATCGTCATCGTCACCGTTCCCGCGTTGAGATCCGACCAATCGCTGCCCATCATCAGTGCGGTTTCTCTCACCTCCTCGTTGCGGGGCTGCACGTGGTCTCGAGCGCTTCCCAATGTAAACAATTTGGTCTGTGTTATCATCGTATTTATAGATAGTGTCATTTACATACAACTTGTCATATCGAATAGTTGCGTAATGCCCTTTGTTGCGTTCACGCATCATGCGTTCACCTAGTATTCTTCTATGGCGTTTTACACGGTCAGTGTAATCTTGTTTCACAGAGTACTTGGAGTTTGTGTCCGATTTTAATATATTCGAGGTTTTTGTCATAAACGATTGACAGTCCTTGAAGCGTACAAAACGAGCTATAATTGTACATGTATTGCTGTCATTCGATGTAATCCGGTGAGCACGGTCAATGTCGATTTGGTCCGCTTCTTCGCCAAAGTTCAAAGTTGTTTTTAAGAAATTTCGAAGTTTTTCTTCAGATACACACCATTGCTCGTTAATTTTGCCACTGAGCAATTAAATCTCAAATTGTTTCTTCGCGACTGATTTTCATACTGATCTAATTTGCTTTTCATTTGAGTAATTTCATGATGAAGAGAAATATTGTCTTGTTTTAGTTTTTCATAATCAGATTTTAATTCGTTCACAGTTGATAAAACCGAGTCCGATTTCGAGTTTATATTTCCAATTTCAGTCGAAACTGTAATATTTTGTTCAGTCAAATCTTGCTTCATATTTCTTAAAATGTCGAACATACCTACCGTACCCTGGTTATGAGCAAAAGCAGTAGTAGCTGCATTAGACGTAACATGATCATGTGCAGATGCCGCTCGATCTGGAGGGTCACGTTGACCCTGGGGGTACTCTCTCTGGGACTGGTGACGGTCATGGACGGGAGAGGCATGCTGGTTTGGTTGCCTATGATATTTTGTGGCGTGGTAAACGTAGATATTGACATCTGGCGTGCAACTATTACCCGTACCACATTATGTTGCTGATTGTGGGACATACGAGTGTTTAATTATAAAACATATATTGTATTAAATTAGTTATTATGAGGTGTGTTCTAACAAACTGGTATAGCGTGCATATCTTATCCTCGTTGTCTTTACAAAACTGTATGTCAAATTAACAACAGCATATTGTTCTCTTACAAATTTGTTAGTATAATATTTCTATTAAAATATAGACCCACAATTGATCAATCAGTCCTTGATTGACGAGTATTGATGTATTTACGTCTAGTTATATCATGAGACGGAACCAAAGCGTGTTAACTTACATCAAAAGCCAAACCGTAAGATGCATTTCAATATGTTGTTTATACGTGGAGTTTTTCTTATGATTTTCTAACAATTTCTCGCAAACTGATCTCGATTCCCATTTCCACACATGGTTTTGTCTTAAATATTGTCCTTAACCTTTTCAATATCATTTGTTCATGTGTATTGTTTATGGACATGACTTTTTGCGCCTAGTAGGGATCAGGCACAACTATTTAGTGTAATTGTTTTGTATAAACTCGATTACTGGTATCACACTTATGCATAAGACACATGTTTGGTTAAAACGTGACAATGGTTTTGAATGCCCCCTCCCTTGCTCTTCGTCCAGCTTAAGATAAGTAAACAAGTACCGAAGGAATTGAATTGTTTTCATTTGAAGAATGATATGGGATTTCATTTCTATTATATCTGCCGAGGGCAAAGTGTACACACCATGATTCTTTTTCTTCAGGTTTAATAGAGTTAATACCCTGAGTGACGCCATTACTGTGAAGAACATAACTTGTACTGTTTGCATATATATGAAATTTAACTAGAACTTCGTGCATTAATATCAGGCATTAAGAGCAAGTGTATAACACAAATAACACACGTCTCGCAAATAATGTAGACGGCAATGTAAATTGCATTAAAACGTCTCAGACCAGAGCCTTTGCATGTTTATGACAACTATTACATGCGATTTAATTTAATATTACGTAAAACAACTTGTGTTATACATTTTACTTAAATATACTTATTTTACTTTTAATCTATTCACCCAATAAATCGCAAATAATGTCGGTTATTATTAAATTACGAATATTGGTTTAAACAATATGTATTAAGTGGTTCGAAATGAACATTTATGCAATGTAATAAAGACATGCATGATGCTTTCGACAAAATATGATTTTAATATATATAACATATATATATATGAAAGTAGGAATAATTTAAATAGCCATACTATTGTATTTGTTATTCTGCATTACTGCAGAATAAGTATGACATACAATGTTTGGATACGAATTCCTTAGCAAAATCTTCAATAATTGAATAAGGGCCTTTTTCAGCGTTTTTCATACTAATTCTGTGTGGCTTCCTAGGAAGACAGCTGTAGTATGCTATGTTTTGTATTTCCTTTCATTTAATTAAACTGAACATATTTGCCATTTGCCTTTTTCTGGTACTATAAACAATCTGGGTATTTTTTTTATGTGGCATTAGATGTACGGTTGTTGTTGTTTGTGATCGAACTGATTTCAGAATTGATTTTATGTGTATAGGTTAAAAGTACAACACACATTGGGATACCTATTTTCTTTTGCAATTCATAAGCAAGGTACCCAATGAACCAAAATATTTTCTTACTAAACACAACGAGATGTGAATTTCAAATAATTACATACCGGTAAACCAGTGACGTAAATACATATGTGAGTGACAAGAAGGCATGCATAAATGATTATATCAATCAAGTCGAGTATGTTTACTTAATTTGATATTTATTTCAATCCTGTATGAACGACATTATCGTTTTCAAAGCAGCTCCCGTCCAACGAGGTTGTCATTTCCGACGAGGCCAATGTCCACGCTCCCCCTGTTGGTACCGTGGTGCGTATAGTTGGAAGGGCTGGTCGGATCATCCAGGGTATACGACCAGATGACATGATTACCTTGTTTCTGAAATACAACAAAAAAATTCTGAATTCGAAACGCAGTTAATTAATGATGAGAGTATTGTCCTTTCAAGGCTGTCTTGTAATTTTTCATTAGGCAGATCTGATCCGTCTTTTCATGTTTTAACGTGAAATTTCAGTCATGATCACAACGGAACTTTCTTATTTTCAACCAAGTTAACCCAACTAAAAGTCAATGTGATTGAACTGCTAGTTGATGCGATACTTAATGTGAGCGATATGCTTTTTTCAAGCGATATTGATTGTGAGTTAAATGCTATGTAATGGGATATTTTTGTTAAAGAAATACCATTTGATGCAATATTCTTTAAGTGCACAAAGAAACATTTCACCCAACAAGTCAAAACAAACGAATATTTCATGAATCGCAATACATGCAGTCCTGTCGGTGGAGATAATTATTGGTTTTGTTTGCATAATGCGGATGAAAAGGGCCGGGTAAGTGGGTTGTTTTAGCGCCGGACATCAAATCCTAAAATCGCGGGAATAGGACTATTATAGGATATATTATTTTATAATGATTTTACAAAATACATATGCATGATATTAAATTAAAAAGTTTGACTTTTTAATGTCTCAATACAGGTCTAGATTATAGGGAAAAGTACTGTCGAACTGCCCTTTGACCTGAGTTCCGTGATAACCTTGAAATACTGTTGGAAAAAGCGAAATATCATATCATACAAACTGACTTCACAATCTGTTAGGAAAATTGATGGGCCATTATGAAATGTTCATGTTAAACGAATGGACAATTTAGTCTTAACATGCCGTGGAGCATCTATATTTCTTGTTTTGAAATTATGAAATCATCGTTTGATTTCGGTCCTTATGTATTTCGCTAAATTAGTCTCGATATTAGAACTTTTCATAAATGTGGTCATTATTGTTTGTCAGGCGCTGTCGGAATATGTTTATGTTCTAAGTATTTCATTGTTACCGAAATATTTTAGTTATTATTTAGCTTACATACGATGCTCCAAAAGTACTTCATTCTAATTTATCCAACTATTGAATGTCAAAAAAAAAAAAAAATTGGTTGACAAAAATATGTTCGCAGATATCGAATCGTAACTAGTAATTTAGATGATGACGTGATGTCAGGCTCTTGCGTACTCTAAGTGAATTGCTTATACACATTTCAAAGTTAGCTTGCATACATGTATTTCAGCCTACCCACCATTCATCGATCGGAAATCGCAAGTTATTAAATGAGCAAATCTATGAAAACTAATTTAACAGTAACAAGAAATATCTTTAAAAAAGATATACGGCGTTGACTGTGGTTTGAGTTTGTGAAAGGTAAAGAGTTAAAAAAAATGAGACCAAGGATAGCGAATGTCTTTTTCTGTGCAGTTCTTAGCTGGATCACACGCAATGCGGGATGTTACGCGGAGTTTTCGCGGCTTATTTTACATAATAACATATTGCTGGTCATAAACCTATAGAAACAAAACAGAAAACCAAATGAAGAATGGAAGTGAAATTTAATTATATGAGTCAACCGGCCACACGCGAAGTATCCGTACATATTTTAAATATTTATACGCGCGTTCTTCGAACAAACCTGTTTTAGTGGTTTGTCGGGCATTGCTTTTTGATTCGATTATTAACAGTATCGAGAATCATCGCGCTTATGCTTAATACATTAGGCAATATGGTGGAATAATTCTTGTTAAATTAATTAAAAATAATATTTATCATGGTATTGTTGAAAACACATAAAGAATCTATTATTGACATACCATAATTATATCGCTGAATATCTTCATTTAACATCTTTTGTGGTCTAAAGAAAATCTCAGTTCACCTAGTTCACGGATAGGGTCTATATTATATAACAAACTGGCCACGAACTCAGGTCAGCACATAAGCGTCTTCGGACGCAGCGATGACCTGTAAATAAACCCTGATAACTCGCGGGTTGAAATGCAATGCATTAAAGTGAGGCCACGCTTCCACTGCTTTTTATACTTTTACATGTTAACATGTTGATAGGAATATGAAAGTCAGTACTAAAATGAGAACATAGCTTTTAAGTAAAAACGCTGTTGCCCCTGAAAATAAAAGGTGGACGCACAAACTGTATTGATGTCGAGATTGAGTGTAAAATTGTTCTATCTATTAAGCCTTTTCATTAGAGATAAAATTGTTTCATGCTGAACACGCAGTAAAACAGTGTTACAAAGACGCGGACATGTTTCCAATGTTCTGATGGTATGCTCATATCAGCCTATGGGATAACTGAAGTGTATTCATTCTGAACTAGCCGCGGGAAGTTTTATTTGAATTTTATTGGACAGTTACAAAGGTCAGGTAAGGTGAAAAGCTGGCGTATACAGCTAACGCCGAAAAATGCACTCGTAATCGACTTGCAGTAATGTCGATGTCGTCCTGCTTATCTTGTGTGTTAAAAGCGCGTGTAAACTTCAGAACGGTTTCATCATTATCTTCAGTGGCGAGCAGAAGGAACCAGTCCTGTGACGCGTCAAGGATCGGTTGGCCGTGACGAGTTGTGTGGTAGTCCTGAAATGCACGACAAAATGTAGGTTATCCAACGTTTTCTTTATCTAATTCTAAGGCTAAGTTTGATGGCAACGAGGTCATGAGGTTATATTATTTGAGGCCAGAGTTTTTTCCAGCACCTCTACTAAACAGCGGATTATTATGAGTATACGATGCATTGAGTATTTTATGACATTGTAAATAAATTACAAATTTCAATCACAACATTATTTTTTATATATTTAATTTTTATATATAAACTGCTTCACGAAATAAAAGTATCAAATAACATAGACCTAACTTGCTTATGATATCACATTTCTACAATCTACAGAGGAAATAAACCAATCTTACTCCAAAGTACGATTGGTTGTTGCTGACATAGCCTAGTATGAGGTCACCAGGGTACATGGCACCGCTGGCGTTGGCGGTTAGTCCGAAACCGACGTAACCATGGGCCGCCACGTGTAGCTCGAACGTAATGTGACTATGGTTTGTCTTCCAATATACTTGGAAGTGTGGATCCATCAGAGCTTAAGGCGAACGAGTAAGTGACAATAATTTATTAACTTTCTAATATATTTTTTATAAACGTTTGTATGTATGTACGACATGTATTACCATGCCTTGTTATTGTCACAGATGCAATCGTGAATTTATTACTACCATATTTAAACGTCTGATTAATTTAACTAACAATATGCATACCGATATAACACGACTTTGCTGACATTTGGTGTTTTAGAGTTTGCCTTGTGAGTAGACATGAATGTCTTAATTAAATGTTTAGTAAATATGCGCACATATGTGTTGGTATATTAGTTGGATTTCAAACTCGGATTTCCAAAGTCTATATTGAATAAAACGCAGAAACTAAATTTATTGTAAGGGAATCATTTGGCTCACCCAAACCTTCGAATGTTTCCGTCGGAACAGAGCTCGTTTTCATAGTGACCATGAACAGCACGCAGAGACAAAACAACATTGTCACAGATTATCGTCGGTGCACACACAACTAATAGTGAAAACGACTGAAGAACGTGCTGCAGCCGCGGGTTTTATACCGCTGACGACGCATGCAAAATATACCGATAAGAGCAACGGATGACGCATATTCAGCACGAATTTGAAATCTGTCGTTTCTCTTAAATCTACATGTGGATTCACGTTTACAATTCATGCCTTGGTTAATTAGATTGTCTGCATACAACTATTAAATCAGCAAGAAATCTACTCGGATATTCCAGACTTGATATTCTAGCTCAACCGAACAGACTTCAATAGATATATGTTCATCAAACTTGTAAAGTGTATGTCATATGCAAATTAATTGTTACAAATATATATGTCTGTGTAGAGCCTCGCTTACTTTGTGTTTTTTTTTTGCACTAAGTGTTTTTGTCCGCCAACTACTGCAGTATGTCATTTTGATAAAAAGTATAAGAATTGCACATAACATATAAAAATGAATTGGTCACTTTATTGTATTTTTAAAAATGCCATATTTAAATAACTTGTGTGTTGTTTTTTCCATCATCGCCGTTCAAATTTAACCAACCATTATAGTTTACATAGTACAACGTTAATAATAATACATATATGCGTGTAAGGGAGTAGATTTAAATTGCAACGATCGAATAAAATTGCCATATTTTTATTAAAAATCCCTTTTATTTTTACTGTGAAAATTGATATTTGTTTATTTATTTGTCACTGTTATTTAGTAAATAGAAATTGTAAACATATAATATTTGGAATAAACCAAAATATAATGTCGAGACAAAAATATAACCAACAATTGCCAGCATTGGGAGTCGACACCTTTGAAAGCACAATCTAACGCGCTTTTACTGCGTGAATTATGCATGAAGGTTATGTAAGTCAATACTTTTTTTTCAAGCATTCGGACCATGGCTAGTCTTTAATCATATTATTCCATTTGATAAAGACAGTTTGTTACCAAAAGAACGCAATAATTTTGAATGAGTTTGACAGGAAAGATTGACGGCATGCGGTTGATATTGACTGTGTTTTGTGTATGAATGCCTTTAAGAACACGGACAGGATCATATTTTAATAATATTTATTTGTTTTGGGGATTCTTTTCTATAACACTTACAAAGAGTATTCACAAATATGTGTAATTTAAAGTCAATGTAATGTCTTTGGAGATTTTATGTAAAATCTGAAACACACGAAGGTACATAGGTGCATTACATCTTCATATAACATCGTTTATTAAATACGAATGTTTATTAAACGGACCTCTGTATATGCTTATCTTTTTCTGCCTAATATTTACGGCAGAAGTTGAAATAAAATAACACGGTTATCGGTTATATTTTGAAACAATTGACGGTATAGCGTTTTAGAAGTGGCAGTTGTTGATGAAGAAGTATTAGTTTTAGTTAGTATAATTAATCTTTATCCCGTGTCAAACGTACATGTCCCAAATAAAATTGATCGCCAAGTACAAATAGATGTACGGTACGAAGAAACCATGCATTTCATTTAACGCCGTCTTATGCACGGGAGTGACTTCATGTTATGTTGTGTTATACGTTAATGGAATGTTGTGAAAAACTGAAAAAGGAATGCGATGACACGTATTATTTACACTAAATGGTTGAAGTGATCTAACTAACATGTCATTAACGTTTAAACATCCGGTTGACAGGGACAGCGTCGTAGCATTCCCCGAGAGTGTAGAAGTTGACAGGGACAGCGTCGTAGCATTCCCCGAGAGTGTAGAAGTTGACAGGGACAGCGTCGTAGCATTCCCCGAGAGTGTAGAAGTTGACAGGGACAGCGTCGTAGCATTCCCCGAGAGTGTAGAAGTTGACAGGGACAGCGTCGTAGCATTCCCCGAGAGTGTAGAAGTTGACAGGGACAGCGTCGTAGCATTCCCCGAGAGTGTAGAAGTTGACAGGGACAGCGTCGTAGCATTCCCCGAGAGTGTAGAAGTTGACAGGGACAGCGTCGTAGCATTCCCCGAGAGTGTAGAAGTTGACAGGGACAGCGTCGTAGCATTCCCCGAGAGTGTAGAAGTTGACAGGGACAGCGTCGTAGCATTCCCCGAGAGTGTAGAAGTTGACAGGGACAGCGTCGTAGCATTCCCCGAGAGTGTAGAAGTTGACAGGGACAGCGTCGTAGCATTCCCCGAGAGTGTAGAAGTTGACAGGGACAGCGTCGTAGCATTCCCCGAGAGTGTAGAAGTTGACAGGGACAGCGTCGTAGCATTCCCCGAGAGTGTAGAAGTTGACAGGGACAGCGTCGTAGCATTCCCCGAGAGTGTAGAAGTTGACAGGGACAGCGTCGTAGCATTCCCCGAGAGTGTAGAAGTTGACAGGGACAGCGTCGTAGCATTCCCCGAGAGTGTAGAAGTTGACAGGGACAGCGTCGTAGCATTCCCCGAGAGTGTAGAAGTTGACAGGGACAGCGTCGTAGCATTCCCCGAGAGTGTAGAAGTTGACAGGGACAGCGTCGTAGCATTCCCCGAGAGTGTAGAAGTTGACAGGGACAGCGTCGTAGCATTCCCCGAGAGTGTAGAAGTTGACAGGGACAGCGTCGTAGCATTCCCCGAGAGTGTAGAAGTTTGCTTACGATATATCAGATGCAGAAGCAATTGAAAGGTTGCGCAAAGAGTCGGTAGTTATATATTCAAAGGCCACCGGAAAAACTTTGCGAAACCGAAATTTCGCAAACTCAAGTACCCTTTTCTTGACGATTTGCTTCTTTGAGGTAAAGCATGCGATAAAAGGCTTTTTTTTCAATTAATAATTGATTATGTTTGCGTACAAAATGCGTGTTTTCACTATGAAATTTATTAGCAAAGTTGGTCTTCCCATGGGATTTTTTGTTTTTCCATTGGATATTTTTTTCCCATGGAATTTTGTTCAAGCTTAGTTTACGGGGGAATATATCACTTTGGATTTAAAGAAATGCGTTTGTTATTAATCAAATATAATTTCTTTTACGGCATGCTTTATCTCAAAGAAGCAAATCTTTAAAAAAAATCGGTTTGGCAAAGTTTGTCCGGTGGCCGTTATTCTCTGCATTTTATTGATCGAGCACGATTCAGGATCATATAATACGTTCAGTTTCATTTATACGTTCGATAATATTTTGTACTGTGTGTCCTTTGAGTTATTAGACGAACTAACGATAATTTAGCTCACGTCATTATAATTACGTTAATTGAATGCTTTTGTTCTCGTTGAATCCTGTCATCTTAAAAGTGCATTATATGACAGTTTGTTTTACTTAAATACACGAAAGAAACTTAGACTTTGGAGCGTTGAAACAAAAAAGCTAGATATCTTTGTATCATATGTCATGTTAATTGGATGGTACACCATACAGAATAATTGCAAAAGCTCGTTATCGGTTGCTGTTAAGCCAAATAAAAGTGCATCTAATATAATTAAAATAACCATTGGCGCATTTAAGCGGACGTTGGTGCTGTGAATATCGCTGTGCGACAAATGTAAACCAAATATGGCTTCCAAGCAACTAGTTTTTTTAAATAGTGTGTTTGTAGTAGTCGAATGCACTTGACCGAATGCTGACCAACTTCCCTTTCAATAACTTTTTAACTGGGTTTTTATCTCTGGAAAACCAGAGCACAAATATAACGGTATAATGTGGCAATAACATCCTCATTGCAAAGTCGCATGCAGTCCACTATACTACACTAATCTTTACCGATTGTTCAACAAAAAAACTACAACATCCGCCATTTGTACTACAGAACAAAATCCTGGTCAATCCCAATGATTCATTGTTTACGTTCAATATTTTGGTAAGATGACCCTGGATATTACAGTGCCTACTGGATCACGAAATTACTGTCTAATTGATGTCCTGAGATAAGGTTATGTGTTCACAAAATGAATTCATGGTTGAATATTTGAGAACATAATGTAGATGTAACTTCAGACGCGCATATATGTTTCTGAAGTAGTCAAATAATAGTTAAAGTGCATTTGCTTTTACCACCCAAGGAGCATATGCGTTCAACGGACATAATTAAAACATGTGCACCATGTCGTCCCATATAATATGTTGTATTAAACGTCCCATATAATATATTGAAGTATATAATGTTCTATCCCGCGTGGTCGTAAACTAGGCGCATAGTTCTCAAGTGAGAAAGAAATATCGTCTTTCTGAACTGTTATAAGCTTTTGGCGTCGATGCAATAAATACGGCCGATTAAGAAGGAACGATATCAACGATTAAAAATTCCCGATAATTACTTGAAAATTTCATTAGAATAGATTATGTGTCCCATTAAAAAAAGTTCACTATTTCACACATTCAAATCATACATTCAAATCACACATGTATCAATACTTGCTGAAAATAGGAAGGCTGTACTGAATTGTAAAAATGGCAAGGCATGTGGTGAATACCTACTCCCATATGAAGTGCTTAAGAATGAAAACTCATACATGCTCCTCCATGAACTTTTTAACAAATGTTTTATCACTGGGATAACGACCGCGTTATGGTCATTGTCCATCATTAGGCCAATACCGAAAAGCAGCACAAGCGACCGTCGTATACCGCTCAACTACCGTGGAATAAGTCTACTTCCGGCGGTTAGCAAAATTTTCTCAAGTGTGTTAAACAGCTAACTTACAAAATATCTGGACTCGAACAAAATAATAGTAGATGAACAAAACGGCTTCCGGAAACTGCGTTCCAGTACAGACCATCTATTTACACTATGTTCTATCATCCGCAATAGAAAATCTCAAGGCTTACCGACATATGCGTGCTTTATCGACATGATGAAGGCCTTCGACCGGGTTGACAGAGACTACTTGCTGGCAAAACTATTATCCGTCGGCGTTCAAGGACAGTTCTATAATATACTGCGACATCTGTACAGCACTTCTCGGGCAAGGGTTGATGTTAATGGGCACCTCACGGACTACTTTGACATAGAATGCTCCGTAGAACAGAGAAATAAAATTTCGCCTACCCTATTCGGACTATAAACGATTTAGCTATAGAATTGAAGTGCATGAACTTGGGAATCATGATTAACGGCGAAAATGTATGCATACTTCTTTACGCGGACGACATTGTTATCCTGGGTGAAAACGAGGAAAATTTACAGAAAATGCTGAATAAAGTGAGTGACTGGTGTAAAAAATGGCGCATGAAAATTAATCCAACAAAAACGAACATCGTGCACTTTAGAAAACAAAGCCATAATAAAACTGAATTCCACTTTAAAATAGGATATGATATCATTTGTGTTACACCGAGCTATAAATACTTGGGTTGTGTATTGACCGATACGCTTGACTTCACGGAGACAGCAAATATATTAGCGGAATCGGCTGGTCGCGCACTTGGTGGCTTGTTAAACAAGGGTTAAGCATTAAATGGACTTACATTTAACGTGTTTACAAAATTCTACGATACCAGTGTAATCCCAGTGATGGACTACAGCTCTGGGGTCTGGGGTTATAAAAAATACGCAAAATGTAATACGATACAGAACAGAGCCATCCGGTCGTTTCTAGGCGTCCATAAACATGCGTCGAACTTGGCGATACATGGCGATACTGGATGGCAATCGCCCACAATGCGACATCACCTGAACATGCTCTGCCTATGGCACCGTCTCGTCGAAATGCCAGATGACAGAATTACAAAGAAAGTATTTTTATGGGATTACGCACACAGTCGCGGATGGTGTTCGGACGGGAAACATACTTTTGAACAATTAAATTTACTTGACCTGTATACTACTAAATCCATGAGCAACCTGTCGCTGGACAATTTGTTGTGCCATGCTAAAAAGACATTTACCTGTATGTATGCTGACCAATGGCAACAAGATCTCCTATCCCAACCAAAGCTCAGAACTTACCGCCAAATTAAACACGAACTTGGATGTGAAAATTAAGTCTATACAACTACCAAAGCACTTGAGATCTTACATTGCTAAATTAGAACAGGTACCTTGCCGCTGCGGATTGAAACCGGACGGTTTAGAAACCTAAAAATCGAAGAAAGACTGTGCCTTCTGTGTAAAAAAACCCAATCAGGTCGAAACAGAATACCACTTCTTATTTGAATGTCCATTTTACCTTTGTTTAAGATTATCATATTATAACTGTGTATCAAATATAAAACCAAACATAACTAACATTCCATATAACGAGAGGCTAACATGTATGCTGACTGATAAGAGACTTATTTATAAATCTGCATTGCTCATCCAAGATTGCTATATGAAACGATCGGAAGCATTATATGTATCCAACTTAAATTAAAACAAATCAATATGTAAAGTATATTACCTATGTAAATAATATTAGTTATTTCTACATGAACTTTCAATACTATGATTGTAAGTCCACTTTTTAATTATTAACACAAGTTATTCATCTATACTATCCATGTTTATACTTTAAACAATTTAACTCTTTTTATTTTCGTGATCTTTACACTATTTTGCACTATTTTGATGTAATTTTATGACTACACCGATAACATGTCAACTCAGTGACTCGTAAGCCATTTATATGGCTGGGTAGTACAATGTTTTTTGTAAATATTTTTGCTTATTATAATATTGATCGTATTATTAATGTAAATACCAATGATTATTTATGTACTATGTTTCACTTTAATAAAATATACAACATATACTTGCTTATCTTACTATGCTTTTGCTCAATAACAATCACAATGTGTAATAAATAGCAAACGGGCAAATGTTTATAGCATAGCCTTGCTTTCAGAGAGGATTTCCAGGCATGCAGGGAGAGACACTGGTATGCTGCGATAAGGGTTTTCAAAACAAGTTTTTTTCCAATGTAAAACGATACAAAATGATTTTTCGTTAGTCTTAGGAACAAAAGAGAACGGTAATAACATGCTATAAAATATATTTGCGAACATAATGCATTGCGAACATAGGTCAGGGAACGGGATATCTCGCAATACCAAGCTTAACCCAACTGACGCTGGGCACGATTCCATTTTTGGAGAGATCTCGATGCACTCAATACAAGTGTTCTACATGCACACAATGAATGACATTGCGAGCTGTGTCATCTAACGACTATGTTATATGGGATTTATAACATCTGCAAAATGCTGATTGTCACTTTTAAGACATTTGAAGTATTGCTCTTTGGCTTAAAGGTGACACGAAGACCTAGCTATCTGCCTTTCGTTTGTCCTACGTATATCGTCAATACGAACTGGTTTGAAACTGTCTGGCAGCTATGTTCCAAATTATGTTCAGAATTAAGAAATGCTTTTAATACTGTACAGTATAAGGACTTGAAATTTCAATGAGTGCCACTCACTTTGCCTGTTGGAATGGAACATGTATTCTTTTCAACGAATAATATCCAATGACATTACTCAACGACATTTTCGAAAAACTGCGTACGGCATGACATTCAATTAAATGACATTACTATTGTTTCCGTAAACATATGTTATTTACAATACCATTCAGGGGCCGTATTCCAGTAGCTTCTTAAGTTAAAAAATAACTTAAGTTGGGGTATTTTTTATCTCCACTATTTTTTCCTTAAAAATAAAATCTAACTTTTGTCGTATTCCAGTAGCATCTTAAACTTAAGAAATTTCTTAAATCGATATATTTTTATTTTATCTTTAAGATTTATTTTATGTCCCTTAACTTTAAGATTTTGTAAAAGTTTTTTTAGCAGCCATCTTGAAACGCTTAAGCTTAAACGAAAAGCAATAATTCCTCTGTGAAAATCATCTGATTTTTCGTGATTTTAAAGAAGAAACAATTTAACAACTAGCTGTCAGGTGAGTTTATTTTTATTGTATCAAGACGATCTTTTTACTACATAACTCTATCCGCATAATAAAACTTCATGACTGAAAGATAAGACAACTCTGTAATGAGCGTCATCGAACGCTGTGGACTTTAATTTCTTTTTCTTGTGTCTAAAAACTGCGTGAATGTCTATTTGGTTTATGCTGATAATGCATAACAAAATATGATATATACAGATATCCATCTGAATGAATATTCTATTTACGCTTTGTGGACTGAAATTAGAGAAATTAATTTGGATCTTCAATGCAGCAATATCGGACAGGATCTAAGTTCGGACACTACGGATTACACCGAGTATTTTCACACTTTAATTTATATTGAAATATATGAGACAGACGACAAATTTGTTGACAGCAGGGGTTAAATGTATACTTTGCTATTTAAACCTGTTTGCATCGTTTTGATCGTCCTGTCAAAACTGTGAACTTACGATGACACTGTCTACTTCCATGTGTGGTTTGACATCAAAAGAAGAAAGATACGTAAATGTTTTCTATACAAGATACAAGAATCTTTATTTAACGTCGGATGTGAATAACAATAAACATGAGCTCATGAGCTATTTACCGACAAAACAATTGTATATATATAACAAGTGTACTGTATATTGAGCTGAAAGAAAGAGAGAATAAGCATATTATATAAGCATTTATAGTACAAGGACATATTTAAAGCATATAAAACTCAAAATTAAGAATAAATGTTCATTAAAAGCATAATATTTTGTAAGTTACACACAAATACGACAAAGGGAAATATACCTAAAAACTGTATTGGGGCTTTTTTACATAGTTCATAATTAAAACATATGTTATACACTTTTAAGTTGTAAAAACAAAGCATTGCAGACCTATATTAAAAATTTAAGATATTAAAACAAGTATAGCACACAATTCATGTTTAAAAGCATATACAAGCACATGCACAATAACTACATAGTACAACAAATAAATAGCACATATATACACATATATACATGTTTATAACATTTGAAAAACACACAAGAAGCACACATACAATTATACATTGAAGAGTAGCCAATGAAAAACAACTACATAGCACATATATACACATATATACATATTTTTTTTAACACACAAGAAACTCATAAACACTATATACAAGGAGAATAAACAAGGGGTTAACTGACAGATAAATAAAAAATATAAGCAATGAAAAACAACTACATAGCACATATATACACATATATACATATTTTTTTTTTAACACACAAGAAACTCATAAACACTATATACAAGGAGAATAAACAAGGGGTTAACTGACAGATAAATAAAAAATATAAGCAGGACAGCATAAACAAGCAAGCAAGCAAAAAATGTGAGAAGCAGGTTACTCACACATGGCGCATTTACATTTTGAACCTGTGCAGGTGCGGATCAGCCGTACAAAGTCTTTATATTTGTCGACTGTGCGAATGTCCTCTGGGAGGCTGTTCCACACCTGTACAGCCTCAAAACGAAAGGAATATTTGCCATACCTTGTTGTTCTTACGTGATGTGTCTCTAGGATGTTTGAATATCTGAAATTATAGGTAGAGGATTTAACTTCAACCAAGGATTGAAGATATTCTGGGGAAAGATTGTGTATACATTTAAATGTTTCTGACGCAATGAGGCGTAACCTGTTTAAGTGAAGAGTATTATTGTTAACCTTTTTTATTAGTGTATCATAACTAGATTCATAGTCATTAAAAACAATTCTAAGGGCTCTGAACTGTAGCTTTTCTAGTTTGTCTGTGTTGGATTTACTACAAAAATGCCATATCATGGGACAAAAATTAAAATTTGACCGGATAAAAGATTTAAAGATGATTAATCTAGTGCTTACATTCAGGAATTTACTTAGTCTTTGGCGCACATTTAAATGTTTGGCTGCCTTTTTGCATACATTTGTAACCTGTGGATCAAAGTTTAACTGATAATCAAGTTCCACTCCTAAGAGTTTTACTTTTTGTTTACATTTAATTTCATTTTGACCTATAGTAAATGATTTAACTTCTATATAAGTCGTATTACCTACACATATTGCCTGGAATTTATCGGGGTTTGCCTGCATTTGGTTAATATTGAACCAGTGTATCAGGGATTTACTTTTTGATTCAATATTTTCTTTAAAGGTATTTAAGTTTTTGTGACTGAAGGAAAGGGTATTGTCGTCTGCATAGTTATACAGGGTTGACTTATCTATAAAATAAAAAAATATCATTGATAAAGATATTAAAGATCAATGGATCGAGTATAGAGCCTGGAGGCACTCCCTTAATGATTTCTTGCCATTTACTAGTACAATTGTTTATTTTAACCCTTTGAGACCTGTTTGATAGATAGTTTAACATTAATTTACATGCATGCTCGGTTAATCCATAGGCCTTGAGTTTAAGTACAATTAGATTGTGAGGTAAGCAATCGAACGCTTTAGACAGGTCCATTAAAACAGCTCCTACATAATTGTTTTCATCTAGGGCTTGTTTCCAATCTTCTACTAGTTTTAATAAATTATGGATTGACATCCATAAGATGACCTGAATGCTGATAGATAAGGATGGAAAACATTATTACTAAAATGTTCAGTGAGTTGGTTGCTAATGATTTTTTCATATATCTTTGACATTGTGGGCAGGATGCTAACTGGTCTATAGTTTGTTTCACTGAAAGGATCTTCTTTTTTGTATATTGGTGTAACCTGCGCTTGCTTAAGTTTAGCGGGAAATAGACCTTTATTTATAATGGCGTTTGCTATATTTGTAAATGGGGTTTTGAGGCTATTTTGACCTGCTATGATAATTTTAGGAGGGATTGAGTCACCACCAGTGGCCTTTTTAGGGTTTAGATTTTTTATACATTCACTAATACACTTTTCCGTAACCTTATTAAATTCGAAAGTCTTGACCTTAGTTTTACTGTTTATTGTATTAATGCTAGGGTGTTCTTCATTTACTGGGACTTTGTTTTCTATACCTATATTTTTAGCAATGTTGATGTAAAATGTGTTTAATTTTTCTGCTACCTGGTGTTGATCAGAAATCAGTGTATTATTTTCAGTGTTTTTAAGAATAATTTGACTGTCTGATTTCTGTGTTGACTTTTGGGATAAGAAGGGTTTTATAGTGGGCCAGAAGTTTTTGGATTTGGGTCCCCCATCACATCTTTCTTTGAAATAGACTGATATGGACTCTCGTTTTGACCTGGTTTTAAGATTCCTAAGTTTTTAACCAGGTTTTCCGAAGGAAAAAACTGGTTATTAGATTGGCGAATGCGGGCGGGCTGGCTGGCTGGCTGGCTGGCGGGCTGGCTGGCTGGCTGGCGGGCTGGCGGGCTGGCGGAATAAGCTTGTCCGGGCCATAACTATGTCGTTCATTGTCAGATTTTAAAATCATTTGGCACATTTGTTCACCATCATTGGACGGTGTGTCGCGCGAAATAATTACGTCGATATCTCCAAGGTCAAGGTCACACTTTGAGTTCAAAGGTCAAAAATGGCCATAAATGAGCTTGTCCGAGCCATAACTATGTCGTTCATCGTCAGATTTTAAAATCATTTGGCACATTTGTTCACCATCATTGGACGGTGTGTCGCGCGAAATAATTACGTCGATATCTCCAAGGTCAAGGTCACACTTTGAGTTCAAAGGTCAAAAATGGCCATAAATGAGCTTGTCCTGGCCATAACTATGTCATTCATTGTGAGATTTTAAAATCATTTGGCACATTTGTTCACCATCATGGGACGGTGTGTCCCACGAAAGAATCACGTCAATATCTCCAATGTCAAGGTCGCCACGACTAAAAATAGATTTAAAAAAAAAAAAAACTTACAAAGGGGGTTAATTTTTTTGGTCATTTCAAAAGTTCAGTTTGAGTTTTCTCCCTTTATCAGATTTTTTTTTCACAATGAAAACCTGGTTTTGTGACAATTTTGTCCCTTGTTTGTACTGTAACCAGTTTTCGCTTGACTTATGTTCCTTATACTTATTTTTTTGCTTCCCGGGTCTTGTATATAATTTCTCGGTATTGGGAGTTCATGTATGGTGGGGGTGTTTCTTGGGGACCTTTTTTTTAATTGGAGCATGTTCATATATAACCTGTTTAAGCAAGTGTTCATGAGTCCAGTAAATATCATCTATATCATCAAATACATGGGCAATATGAAATGGGACATTTGATAGGTCTTCATTAAACTTGGTTTCATCAAAAATTGTATAACTTCTGAATTTAACCCTTTTCCTTGATACTGCCTGACATTGTTCTCTTAAGGATGTTGCAATAATATTATGACAGTCACTTAGGCCACAGTTAAAATTCACTGTGTTACAGAAGAAGTTTTTGGCATTAGTTAAAACAACGTCTATAAGGGTGGGGTCTTGATTTTTCATCATACACGTGGGGCCTTTTACCAGATTTTCCAAGTTAAAATTATCACAGATAGTTAAAAGAGTTTTACATTTTTCTTTTTTCAACAAGTCAAAATTTAAATCTCCTATACATATCAGGTGGTCGAATGAAATACACATTTTATCAAGACATGTTGTTAAACATTGTTCAAAAACTGAGTTTTGCATAGACGGTGGTTTATAAAGACCTAATTTTCCCCACCTTCTTTTGTTCATTGATAGTTCATAGCACATGCACTCAAGGTCATTGCTTTCTAAGTCTTTTCGCCGTTTAAATGGTAAATCAGATCTAACAAAAGTCATAAGCCCGCCCCCGCGGGCATTTCTGTCTCTTCGTTCCATTTTGTAGCCGTCTACTAAGAAAAGATTATTATTAAAACTCTCATCTATTTTTGTTTCAGATACTATTAATAAATATGTAAGATTGTCATCCAAAATATGTTTTAAGTCATCAAATTTGTATCTTACACTATTTATGTTTAAGTGGCTAAAAATTGGTCTGTTTTTGTTTTCATTTTTCAATTTCCTTAATACATCGAAGATATCATATTTTTCATTTTCTGATGATTCTGTGCTAAACGAATTATCAGTAGTGTTACCATTCTGGTCTTCTGTAGATGGTGTTTCGGGTGTTAACATCCAGTCTTCTTCCGGGTCAGGTTCTGTCATTTAAGTTTTTGTAATTTTCACATGTAGTATCTGCTTCTGGGTTGAAGTCATTATGTAATAAGATAGTATTAATAGATGAAATTATTTGTTCAGAATTTGATAGGACGATTGGTATTCTATTTCTGGTTTCGTCTTGGGGGGCAGTTTTGGTAGAAAGACAGCCCGGGCAATACCATGGGTCATCGGACTGTCCTTGTTTGAGGTACTCTTCCGGTATGATATTTAGGCACTGTGATCTCATATGTGACCAAACATCACAAATATCACATTGAAGAACCTTTTGGTTCTTGGCCACAGGTTTTCCATATATTCCACACGGGAAGCTAATGGGGCCAGGGTTCATTTCAACATCTCCACATATCAGGAGAAAGCACTGGATAAGTCTTTTTCTGGTTCGTGTAGGGTATGTTTTGGTTCGACGTGTATATTTTGCATGGAAGTATACAATACATATGTTGTACACGCTAAAACTATCTCCGATGCACACAGAGAAAGGGTTTGTCGGTAGAAAATGGTCAGCAATTGTGTGCTGAAATGTTTCATGGTGATGAAATTTAACATCTGCTGGTTTGATAGTTCTTACATGCACAAACTTCGTATGAAGTACAGTGACAACAAACAATATTGTTCTGAGGATGTACGCGGCCAGTGTTGTTTACATTCGCCAATCGACGTAGTCTGTTATTATTCAGATCCAAAGGTGTATTCCAAGTCTCAAATAATTAAAATTCAAGTTGTTTACTTGCCTTGGATACCGTTGCTAAGGTAAAATTTTCCAGTTTTCATCGTTTTTACTCTCAGAAATGTTAATTTTCTTTTTAATAACACATCCATAACTTAGTACGTATAAACTCGTAACTTTGAACTGTCTTGTAGACTGATGAATATATCGCTTAAGCTCCTCCCCGCTTTTTCGTTTCCGGTACACTGCTATGGCGCTCAAATGTCAAAAATCTGTCAAAATCTTTTGGAGACAAATTTCTTCCTCAAATGTGTCCCGATCGAATCGCTACTTTACAGAATGTTTAGAAATATTGTTTTCTAATTATTTAAATACTTTTTTGGTGATGTTTCATTCAAAATATAATTAAATAAAATCGAAATATTTTCTGTTTGTTTTGGAAATTTTGCGTCTTCCTTTACTGATGCGCACTCACTTCTATGTTAAGGCGTCTCTAATGGTAATTAAACTAAGATCATAAAGCAGTTAAAATGTTGTTTTAAAATCAAAATCTCGAACTAAGTCAAAGAATGTAAGTATTCAAATCAATTATGTTTAAATTTACCAATAATCAAAGTGAACAGATAATGTTAAATCTTAACAACTCTTACCATTTTCCCATTACTAACGCCTCCCAACACCTCTTAAGCAGACGATATTTGAAAACGTTGAGTTAAAATGAGAATTTACTCATGATGAATAAGTAAACTTCTTACATCTCAAGGTTTTCATTAAATTTAACAGCTATTTAGAAATAATATGCTTTGTTTGTGTTTAACAATAAAGAGGCAACTAAAGCTAACTCTGCTGCAAACTTCCTAAAACATTGAAAGGGTTAACTAGTTTTGTTATGCATACACCAAATGGTGATAGCTTTTGAAATCGTTACTCAGTTTTATTATTTATTTCAAATACAGGAATGCCATTACATCCGCCACGCCTGGACATGCTAACTGATTCAACAGGCCACGAAATAATAAAAAGATACAGACTGAATAAAGCAGGCATAAATTATCTAGAGGGGATGATTGGGGCAACTTTAAGTCCCCGTACGGCCAGACATAAAAGCCTGTCTGCTCTTGAAATTATTTGATAATGTTACGTTATCTTGCCTCTGGAGAATTCCAAATAAATGATGGAGACCTTAATCAGGTCAGTCAGTCAACGGTTTCAAAAGTAATAAGTGAGGTTCTTCAAGAACTAACATCATCAGACATGGTCCGGGAGCATATACGTTTCCCGACATCTGTGCATGACCTGGATGCACAAGTGGCTCAATTTGCTGGTGTTGCAAATTTCCCAAAAGTTATGGGTGTGATTGACTGCACTCATGTGAGAATCCTGGCTCCCTCTTTGGAAGAGGAAATTTATGTGAACAGAACAGGTTTTCACAGTATAAATGCCCAGCTTGTATTTGATGCTTTTGACACAATTATAGATGTTGTTGCGAGGTGGCCAGGATCCTCACATGATAGCCGGATTTTACAAAATAGTGGGGTTAGACAGCTGTTTGAGGAGGGAATCATCCCCGTCGGGTATCACCTACTTGGAGATAGTGGTTATCCCTCTCGAAGATGGCTGCCTACCCCATACGCAAACCCTCAAGCAGGACAACAAACCCGGTACAACAGGTAATTATATATTTGAATTGCCATGTATAGAATATCACATTTATGTTGCCCATAAAGAGAATGACACACACATTTTAAGTGTAAAACTTTTAATAACATAATGAAAATTAATCTTGAGCCTATAACTCTGAAATTTCATAACAGTAAAAAACAAGAGTGCCAAACTGTCACAAGATATCCCCATTAAAAGGTTTTGGACAACTGGATAACTTTACCATGACCCATATTTGAACTTGACCTACATATCATCTAGACACCTTTTCTGACAAAAGTTGGTGAAGATCGGATGAAAACTACTTCAATTAGATAGTGGACACCATGCTACATGCTTTAAATGCACTAAGTGACCTCGTGACCTAGTTTTTGACCCGGCATGAACCATATTGGAACTTGACCTAGATATCATATAGATACAACTTCTGACCAAATTTGTTGGAGATGGGATATATACTACTTCAATTAGATAGTGGACACCATGCTACATGCTTGAAATGCACTAAGTGACCTCGTGACCTAGTTTTTGACCCGGCATAAACCATATTGGAACTTGACCTAGATATCATATAGACACAACTTCTGACCAAATCTGGTGGAGATCAGATTAAAACCACTTCAATTAGAGAGCAGACACCATGCTAAATCCTTGAAATGCACTAACTGACCATGTGACCTAGTGTTTGACCCAGCGTGACCCATATTCCAACTTGACCTAGATATTGTCTAGTGAAACTTCTGACCAAGTTCGGTGAAGAGAGCGGATATTGCTTTGGACGCCGCCGCAATTGTTTTAAACAGTGAAAAATAAAGTGAAAAATAACGATATTTTTCACTGTTGTACTGTAAATTGACGTTATTTTTCTACCAAATTACGGTATAAATCCAGCGAAATTATGCAGTTAAACTCTTGCAATGTAAAAAAACCAACAGATATCTAAAAAGCATAAAAGAAAAAGAAAATTTGTTGCATTGGATGAAATATTGATTTTATTTCACTCGTGATCATAAAAAATACATATTTTCACTTGTGGTTGTGCCACTCATGAAAAGATCATTTTATATGATCACTCGTGAAATAAAATCGATACTCCACCGAATCCAACAAATATCTTCCATTTACTCTTCAACAAGCTTCCTTTTGTAGTATTTTATTTGAAGTTTTAGTTTTTCTTCCTTCAATGCTTCAAGTTTCCTGTGACATTTGCATGCACAGCAAATGACATCTATTGTGCTGAAAAAAAAGAAGAGAGTTATGATTTCCACTGTAAGAAAATGAGTTAACCCTTTCTCTATTTCATGTATAAATGCTGTTTAAAATTTTTGCAGCCCATGGGATAATAGTAGAATTTGCTCACCATGAGCAAATTATCTTTTTGTCACTAAGTTTTCAACTTTCAACAGGCGCACAAAAGATTGCAATTTACTTAACTCTCCTTTTGTATGAGTATTAATATATGTACTCTAAATGTAAAAGGGCTAAATAATAAAGACAAACGCACTAAAATTTTCAAATGGTTAGACGAAAAAAAATATAATATATGTCTTTTACAGGAAAGTCACCTAACACATACCTTAGCACAAACAGTGAAAAGTGAATGGGACGGAGATATTTATCTTAGCGGACAACATACAAATAAACAAGGCATCGCTTTTCTGATCAAAAGTAATACAGGAATAACAGTGGATAACTTTAACGAAATAATAATTGGCAGGCAAGCAAGTATAGACATAACAATACACGAAACACAATTAACATTAATAAACGTTTACGGCCCGAACACAGATGAATCGAAATTTTACGAAACATTACAATCCTATATAATAAATAACCAAGACAAAAACATTATAGTCGGAGGTGATTTTAATGTTGTTCTTAACCCATTATTAGATAAAAGAAATGGAAATCTTTATACCCACTCAAACAATAGAAACATTTTAAATAACATAATTGAAAACTACAATTTAATAGACATATGGCGTACAGTTAATCCGAATGAAAGAAAATTCACCTGGCACTCAAACACAAAACCAACAATATTTTGCAGATTAGACTATTTTCTAGTATCTGAGTCACTTTGCAATATTATCGACACATGCAACATAAAACCAGGATTTATGACTGATCACTCGACAGTTGAACTTAAACTGCATGAATTACAACCTGAAAGAGGCATAGGATACTTTAAACTTAATAATAGCATATTATTAGATACACAATATCAAACACAAATAAAACAGGAAATAACCAATACTGTTCAATATAACAAAGATGCAAATCCAAACACCTTATGGGAAATAATCAAAGGAAATATACGTAACACAACAATAAGATACACGTCTTTTAAAAAAAAAGAAACACACAAACTTGAAAATGAAACCATAAAAGTCATTGAAGCACTTGAAAAACAGTTGCATGAAACAAACACAAACGATACCACCGCCATTGAAAATGAAATTGCTTCAAAAAAACAAATATTAGAAGGAATTTATCACACACACCTCAATGGCATAATACTTCGAGCACGGGCACAGCATGTTGAACACAATGAAAAAAATACAAAATACTTTGCAAATATTGAAAAACGTAGAAGCGAACAAAAAACTATACACAAACTTGTGGTCAATGGCAAAGACATAACAAATAGAAGTCAAATACTAGAAGAACAACGCCTATTTTTCGAAACGCTCTATAAACGAAATAATGTCGAAAATAACACCCTCTTTAAAAATACGCATCATGCTTTAAATGAAGAAGAAAAACAAGTATGTGACGGATTACTAACTGAATATGAATGTGGATTAGCTCTTAAAGAAATGCAAAATAACAAAAGTCCGGGATCAGATGGCATCACTACCGAGTTTTATAAAATATTTTGGAACGATATTAAAACACATTTAACTAATTCACTGAATTATTCATTCAACAACGGAGGTCTAACCATGCTTCAAAAACAAAGTATAATTTCACTCATTCCAAAACCTGGAAAAAACTTAGAATCCCTGTCAAACTGGCGCCCGATTAACTTACTGAACAATGATTATAAAATAGCAGCTAAAAGTATAGCAAACAGAATTAAAAAAATATTACCATCAATCATTTCAAGATCTCAATCCGGTTTCATAAAAGGACGTTACATTGGTGAGAACGTTCGTCTTATACAAGAATGTATTAACTATTTCAACAACTCAAATAATTCTGGTCTAATTTTTTTTGCAGACTTTGAAAAGGCATTCGATTCGCTTGATCATTCGTATATGTTCGCTTGCTTAGAAAATATGAACTTCGGTGAAAGTCTCATCAAATGGGTAAAACTGTTCTATACCGACATTAATAGTATAGTTACTAACAATGGCTTCTTCTCAAACAGCTTTAACATTGAACGAGGGGTTCGACAAGGGTGTCCACTTTCATCATCGCTATTTATTATATGTATCGAGTATCTATCACATCACATCCAATCAAATAAACAAATAAAAGGCATATCGCTAGAACCTGACGAAGAAATTAAACAGTCTCTATTCGCTGACGATGCAACTTATTTCTTAAATGACAATTATGACTCTTTCCATAACCTTATAGAGTCGCTAACCCTTTTCGGAATGACATCGGGTCTTAAACTTAACAAAAGTAAATGTACTGTGCTACGAGTAGGTAAATCAAAACAAAGTAATGTTCATCATAAAAAAGAAATGAAATTTAATTGGACATCCGATGAAGCCAATACGTTAGGAATTACATTTACAAATAATGAAAACGATACAGTTCTAAAAAACATACTGCCTAAATTACAGAATTTTAAAAATTGCTTAAAATCATGGCACCACCGTAAACTAACACTTATCGGAAAAAACACAGTATTGAAAACATTTGCACTTCCTAAATTAATATATGTATTAACAGTTCTCCCAAATCCACCAAATGATATTATTAACGATATTAATTCAGCAATATTTAATTTCATATGGGACGATAAACCTGACAAAATTAAACGAACTCAGTTAATTCAACCCGTAGAAAATGGAGGTATCCACTTAACGAACATTGACTCATTCTTGAATGCAATCAAATGCAGCTGGGTTAAAAGATACCTAGATAGTACCAATACGAGTAAATGGAAACTATTCTACCAGAAAATTTTAAAAAAATATGGTGATTCCTTACTGTTTGAATGTAACATCAGCAATAATATCTTACATGAAATTGCCAACGAAAACATATTTCTATATAATGTTCTATCAGCATGGAGTAATGTTACTCATAACCTAGACTACCAAACCAACAGTAAAATTATTTTATGGAACAATAAAGACATAACTTCAAACAATAACACGTTTTTCTATAAACATTGGTTTGAACGAAACATTAAATATGTCGACCAATTATACGACGACAGAATTAAGGACTTCTACTCTTTTGATAATATATGTTACATATACGGAATACCTTCAAGTGATTTCCTGAAGTACTACACATTAATCAAAAACATACCCAAACATATCAAATCTAAAATCAATACAAATAACACACCATGTACTCAAACAACATTCGTAGAAAACATACTTTCAAGACAAAAGAAAACGAATAAAATATTTTACACACTACAAATAAAAAAACCTACAGAAAACTCCAAAACCCAAAATAAATGGCAGGTCCTTTTTCGAGATCAAGAACTTAATTGGAAACACATATTTATCATGCCATATAAAGCAACTATTGAGAGCACACTGAGAAATTTTCAATATAAATACGTCCATAGAATTATAGCTACAAACAAATATCTCTTCAAATGCAAATTATCTAACTCCAATTTATGTGACTTCTGCGGTGAAAACATCGAAACTATAGAACATCTATTTTGGGAGTGCAAACATATCCAGCCTATTTGGAATCAATTAGCATCCTTTCTTGAACAACAACAGCTAAACGTTAAACTATCCTTATTAAGTGTTAGTTTCGGAATTAACTCATTAAAATCAATACATGGTAATAATATTGTGAATTTTATTCTTATATTGATGAAATATTTTATCTTTCACATGAAATACAGGAAACAAATACCAAATTTTAATTGTTTTATCCATAGTCTTAAACTCAAAATCCAGATTGAGAAAGAAATAGCCCTCAGTAATGACACTTTGCAGATCTTTGAACAAAAATGGAATCGAATTAAATTCTCATAATGCTTGTCCACTTATATACTAATCACTTATATACTAATCACTCTTATGTAAGTTTTGCTTTTCCATGTATTTTTCTTTTCATTTTTTTTTTTTTAGTATTATTCACACCAAGATTTTTTTTTTTTTTTTTTTTTTTTTTCTAAAAACTTTATCAGGCATAGTTTATGTATACTTTGTTAAAACCATTGTTTGCAAATGAATAAAACATGTATGTATACAATATATGCTTTAAAATGAATAAAAAAAAAAAAAAAAAAAAAAAAAAAAAAAAAAAAAAAAAAAAAAAAAAAAAAAAAAAAAGTTTTCAACTTTGATTGTATATCATTACAAGTAATCACAAAGAGTTTGTTTCTTTTGTCTCAATGCTTCCAAAGGGATCTGCTGCAAACCTCATTAAACAGGGAAAGGTTAAAAAACAAGGAATCTCATCAAAGTTAATCAAAATAATAATTATACCAAATAATGATGAAATAAAAAGAGTAGTTTTGAAGAAAGTTCATTTTTTAGATTCTAAGTTATATAAAGGGAAAATAAGTGAACATTTGTTTAAACTAAATATTGCATTAAATGTTGTTTTTATTGATAATATGTTCACATGTATGACATGTATAAAAGAAATTTTATGATTCATGTGCATTTAAACTCATTACCCAGCAACAAATTATGAACTGACCCAAATTGATAGAGAATTTAGACAACAGTTACAATTAATTTGATTTGTTAAGGTAGAAATCATCGTTAGATAAGGAGAAATTGCTCTTTTTTTTCAACAATCTTCTTTTTAAACAATTATGTCTAAAGTTTTGCAAGAACTTTTAAAATCTTGATATTGTTAGGTAATGGTTTAAGGCATAATTCTAAGAAATAAATTGAATTTACACATGTTTCCATCATTTTAGGATGGCAATACCTTTCACTCCCTCCTGGTGAATCTCCCAGACTCTCTTTTCCCGGTTGCTGAGGACTGCACTATTTTCCCGGTTGCTGAGGACTGCACACACTGTATGGAAGGAAAGCAAATTACATCATTATTATTTGATCAAAGCTTCATTTAGAAACTTTTATCTCTAATGGTTATTAATCCCCTATGTCACTTATGTCAAGGCATTGTTCTCCTTTTCTGCCTTTATTTATACTTTGTTGGGAAATGAGGTGTTTTTTATTGTTATGGGAAAAAGAAAAACTTATTGTTCATTTGAGGAATACTTGTTTTGTTCTAAAGTTATCGTCTGTGGTCTGTGGTCTGTTTCCTTTTAATTTGCATCTAGTGTAGATCTCTATTGTTATCATTATGAGAAAAGTATACCCTCAATCTCAGTAGTAATGAATTAATTTTTTACCAAACAACACATTTTTAACTGTTCCGAAATGAACAGTATGACCGATGATAGTATAATTGTATATATAGAAAGTATTTTGGTAGGGTAGACATTTTTTTTGGATAAGGAGAAATGGCTTACTTTGTGTAATTTCTCATCCCCATAATAATTTATATAGTTATCTGCAATAAACTCATACAATTTTGTCATTATTTATTGCTATGGCAACAAATAGACTAGAAATAGTGCTGAAAATGGTGTTTTTTTCTGGATCCTGCGATAACTTTAAAAGTTCTTAATATTTGTTCATGAAATTTGGAACATGGATAGATGGCAATATGGACATTATGCACGTCATTTCACTTTGTTCCTACGTCAAAAATTGTGGTTGCTATGGAAACAAATATTAAAAATATTCTGACAATGGTGAAATTTCTGACAATGGTGGAACCGGTAGGGGACTTATTGCTTGGCAATAGTCTTGTTGTATTTAGATTCTAACCCTTTGAGCATAAATATGTTTAAAGAATAATTACCTTTGCTGTTTATCAAGAGCATGGATGAATCCATGTCTTCAGACAGGGGGCAATTCCTGATAGTGTTTGGGATTTTCTCCCCACAACATCAACTACTGCTTAAGTCAAAACTGATAGTTGTGCAGGTTTTGGTCCACCTCCTAAAAGGAAATACACGCATGTGAGTATACGTAGGAAAAGTGTTAGTGAAATTGTTTGGTCCAAGATATCTCTTAAATAGTTGTTTTCAAACAGTCCTAAAAGCACTGTGAGAAAAGGAGAAATGGCTCAAGATAAGCAATTTCTTCTTATCTCACAATGATTTCTACCATTCCAGAGATTTGTTTCATATTTTATTATAATTTTAATTATGGTCTACAACCTCTTTCAATTAAGAAAGACCAAAATGTGTAGTATGGTTATGGGCTTACGGTAAAGGGTTAACTGATTGAACAATAAGGATGAGTGACTGATACATGTAACCAAGTACATTTAAATTTAACAGCCATATTTAGCCCAACACTTTAAAATTTAACAGTACTTAGCATTACTCTTACCTTACAATCTCATTTCTATATATTGTTATACAATTTAAACTATCATCGGTCACACTGTTCATTTCGGAACAGTTAAAAATGTGTTGTTTGGTAAAAATTTTAGTCATTCCTACTGAGAATGAGGGTATACTTTTCTCATAATGATAGCAATAGAGATCTACATTAGATGCAAATTAAAAGTAAACAGACCACGGATGATAACTTTAGAATAAAACAAGTATTCCTTAAATGAACAATAAGTTTTTGATTTTCTTTTTCCCATAACAATAAAAAACACCTCATTTCCCAACAAAGTATAAATAAAGACAGAAAAGGAGAACAATGCCTCGACATGAGTGACATAGGTGATTAATAACCAT
This sequence comes from Dreissena polymorpha, assembly GCF_020536995.1. Taxonomy (NCBI): domain Eukaryota; kingdom Metazoa; phylum Mollusca; class Bivalvia; order Myida; family Dreissenidae; genus Dreissena; species Dreissena polymorpha. Next base: position 97,519,258 of record NC_068355.1, on the reverse strand, counting down.
TAGAGATAAAAGTTTCTATATGAAGGTATTGAAAGGTATTGCCATCCTAAAATGATGGAAACATGTGTAAATTCAATTTATTTTCTAAAATTATGCCTTAAACCATTACCTAAAAATATCAAGAATTTAAACTTTCTTGCAAAACTCTAGACATAATTGTTGAAAAAGAAGATTGTTGAAAAAATGAGCAATTTCTCCTTATCTAACGATGATTTCTACCCTAACAAATCAAATTAATTGTAACTGTTGTCTAAATTCTCTATCAATTTGGGACAGTTCATAATTTGTTGCTGGGTAATGAGTTTAAATACACATGAATCATAAAATTTCTTTTATACATGTCATACATGTGAACATATTATCAATAAAAACAACATTTAATGCAATGTTTAGTTTAAACAAATGTTCACTTATTTGCCCTTTATATAACTTAGAATCTAAAAAATGAACTTTCTTCAAAACCACTCTTTTTATTTCATCATTATTTGGTATAATTATTATTTTGATTTACTTTGATTAGATTCCTTGTTTTTTTTACCTTTCCCTGTTTAATGAGGTTTGCAGCAGATCCCTTTGGAAGCATTGAGACAAAAGAAACAAACTCTTTGTGATTACTTGTAATGATATACAATCAAAGTTGAAAACTTAGAGACAAAAAGATAATTTGCTCATGATGAGCAAATTCTACTATTTTCCCATGGGCTGCAAAATTGTTAGACAGCATCTATACATGTACTAGAGAAAGAGTTAACTCATTTTCTTACAGTGGAAATCATTACTCTCTTCTTTTTTTCAGCATAATAGATGTCATATGATGTGCATGCAAATGTCACAGAAAACTTGAAGCATTTAAGGAAGTAAAACTAAAACTTCAAATTAAATACTACAAAAGGAAGCTTGTTGAAGAGTAAATGGAAGATATTTGTTGGATTCAGTGGAGTATCGGTTTTATTTCACGAGTGATCATATAAAATGATCTTTTCACGAGTGGCACGGCAACGAGTGAAAATATGTATTTTTTATGATCACGAGTGAAATAAAATCAATATTTCATCCAATCCAACAAATTTTCTTTTTATTTTATGCTTTTTTAGATATCTGTTGTTTTTATACATTGCAAGAGTTTAACTGGATAATTTCGCTGGATTTATACCGTAATTTGGTAGAAAAAATAACGTCAATTCACAGTACAACAGTGAAAAATATCGTTATTTTTTACTTTATTTTTCACTGTTTAAAACAATGAAATATCAGTTTTATTTCACTAATATATATTTCTCTATAAACAACTGGAAAGCATAAAATAAATAGAGAATATGTGTTTGTTTGCCATGAGATTTATAGAGAATATTATGCTACTGACTTTTATAGCTACTGACTTGTCATATGAATGTTATCTGTCATTTAAATATGTTTTCAGCTCGCAAGAAGCATACAGACAATCTTGTATTAAACGACCATCTTCAAGACCTCTAAAAGGTGTTCTATAAGACAGATGGCAGCTTAATACAGGATGCTAGTCATGTAGAAAGCTCCGATAGGAGCTTACCGCATGTTTAGCATCCTGTGTTAAGATGTCACCTAGTTTTACAGGCATTCATGCCATGGTTTAGAGAGGATGTTTAAAGTTTAAAACAATATTGACTGTATTTTGCTGAAGGTATGCTTTTGTGATACTGAAGTTGCCATAGTATGTCAGTCTACATGTCCTGGGGTATATCTGTCTGTCAATTTAGTTTAATCTAGTTGACACAGTTTTGCTTATATCAAAATAAGGCCAGTACCAAAATGAGATTTTATGACTTTTGCAAACTACTCTAAAAATCATTGTGGAATAAAGAGAAGTTGTTCAAAATGAGCAATTTAGCTTTATCCTCCAGTAATTTTTGGAAGTTTTTATATAGTTCCATGATGTTCTGAATTTTGAAATTAATTTTCAAAGGGATATGGGAAATTTAATGCAATTTACCTTTTTTCAAAAATAAGTATTAACAAAGAAGTCCCTGTATCTTAGTCCCATTTGTGGGCCATTTTCCATGGGGTCTGGCTGGTTGGGTTCAGGCTGGTTATCATCATTTTCCTCCATTTCAACATCTGGTAGAGGAATATTTTGCCTTTTGCAAATATTGTGCAATACAGCACACGCTGTTATAACCCTGATCATGAAATATTGGAATATATTTAACCTATTACCAAACAAGACAAAATTTAGACAAATCTCATTATTAGCCTAATTATTAGTAATCGATAAGGGTAAAAGTTTTTGGTTTCAATCGAGAAAAATGCAGCCTTATAAGCTGACACTTTTTATCTACACAATGATACGATGTATGGTTATAATTACATATTGTGAATTTCATAGGGCCTGATTGTAGTTTCATTATTAGTCAATATGTCAGAAAGTTGCATTGTACAAGGAGTTATTTAAATGTTCAAAGATTTTGTTTACAAAAATAATTGTTTTTGATAAAGGTACAAATAAGTAATAGGTGAATTATAAGGAAACTACCTGCAAGCTTTTTCTGGTTTCATACGGATTTCTCCATGCAAAATACCAAATCTCCTTTTCAGTTGCCCTATGCCCCTTTCTATATTTGCTCTAGTAATTTTGTGTGCTCTAAAATAAAGAAGTTCTGTATTTTGAAGTTGAACTTTAAGCATTTTCACTGTATTTGAATGTTCTTTCTTTAAGCAAGTTATTCTTTTGATTCAATGTGACGAATTTGTTAGAGATGCAATAACTGAGCTTGACATTCTTCCTTGTAACACAATTAATTGGTTTGTTTTTTAATAGAATAACTTAATTATTATACGCCCGTTTTTCAAAACGGGACGTATTATAAAATCACCCTTTGCGGCGGCGCCCAAAGCAGTATCCGCTCTCTTCACCGAACTTGGTCAGAAGTTGTATCTAGACAATATCTAGGTCAAGTTGGAATATGGGTCACGCTGGGTCAAAAACTAGGTCACATGGTCAGTTAGTGCATTTCAAGGATTTAGCATGGTGTCTGCTCTCTAATTGAAGTAGTTTTAATCTGATCTCCACCAGATTTGGTCAGAAGTTGTGTCTATATGATATCTAGGTCAAGTTCCAATATGGTTCATGCCGGGTCAAAACCTAGGTCACGAGGTCACTTAGTGCATTTCAAGCATGTAGCATGGTGTCCACTATCTAATTGAAGTAGTTTTCATCCGATCTTCGCCAAATTTTGTCAGAAGTGGTGTCTAGATGATATGTAGGTCAAGTTCAAATATGGGTCATGGTAAAGTTATCCAGTTGTCCAAAACCTTTTAATGGGCGTATCTTGTGACAGTTTGGCACTCTAGTTATTTACTGTTATGAAATTTCAGAGTTATAGGCTCAAGATTTATTTTCATTATGTTATTAAAAGTTTTACACTTAAAATGTGTGTGTCATTCTCTTTATGGGCAACATAAATGTGATATTCTATACATGGCAATATAAATATATAATTACCTGTTGTACCGGGTTTGTTGTCCTGCTTGAGGGTTTGCGTATGGGGTAAACAGCCATATTCGAGAGGGATAACCACTATCTCCAAGTAGGTGATACCCGACGGGGATGATTCCCTCCTCAAACAGCTGTCTAACCCCACTATTTTGTAAAATCCGGCTATCATGTGAGGATCCTGGCCACCTCGCAACAACATCTATGATTGTGTCAAAAGCATCAAATACAAGCTGGGCATTTATACTGTGAAAACCTTTTCTATCACACATGAGTGCAGTCAATCACACCCATAACTTTTGGGAAATTTGCAAAACCAGCAAATTGAGCCACTTGTGCATCCAGGTCATGCACAGATGTCGGGAAACGAATATGCTCCCGGACCATGTCTGATGATGTTAGTTCTTGAAGAACCTCACTTATTACTTTTGAAACCGTTGACTGACTGACCTGATGAAGGTCTCCATCATTTATTTGGAATTCTCCAGAGGCAAGATAACGTATTATTATCAAAAAAAATTCAAGAGCAGACAGGCTTTTATGTCTGGCCGTACGGGGACTTAAAGTTGCCCCAATCATCCCCTCTAGATAATTTATGTCTGCTTTATTCAGTCTGTATCTTTTTATTATTTCGTGGTCTGTTAATTCAGTTAGCATGTCCAGGCGTGGCGGATGTAATGGCATTCCTGTATTTGAAATAAATAATAAAACTGAGTAACGATTTCAAAAGTTATCACCATTTGGTGTATGCATAACAAAATTAGTTAACCCTTTCAATGTTTTAGGAAGTTTGCAGCAGAGTAAGCTTTAGTTGCATCTTTATTGTTAAACACAAACAAAGCATATTATTTCTAAATTGTTGTTAAATTTAATGAAAACCTAGAGATATAAGAAGTTAACTTATTCATCATGAGTAAATTCTCATTTTAACTCAACGTTTTCAAATATCGTCTGCTTAAGAGGTGTTGGGAGGCGTTAGTAATGGGAAAATGGTAAGAGTTGTTAAGATTTAACATTATCTGTCACTTTGAATATTGGTAAATTTAAACATAATTGATTTGAATACTTACATTCTTTGACTTAGTTCAAGATTTTGTTTTTAAAACAACAACATTTTAACTGCTTTATGATCTTAGTTTAACAACCATGACAGACGCCTTAACATAGAAAACATTTACGTATCTTTCTTCCTTTGATGTCAAACCAAACAGGGAGGTAGACAGTGTCATCGTAAGTTCACAGTTTTGACAGGACGATCAAAACCATACATTTAACCCCTGCTGTCAACAAATTTGTCGTCTGTCTCATATATTTCAATATGAATTGAAGTGTGGAAATACTCGGTGTAATCCGTAGTGTCCGAACTTAGATCCTGTCCGATATTGCTGCATTGAAGATCCAAATTAATTTCTCTAATTTAAGTCCACAAAGCGTAAATGGAATATTCATACAGATATCATATTTTGTTATGCATTATCAGCATAAACCAAATAGACATTCGCGCAGTTTTTAGACACAAGAAAAAGAAATTAAAATCCACAGCGTTCGATGACGCTCATTAAAGAGTTGTCTTATCTTTCAGTCATGAAGTTTATTATGCGGATAGATTTATGTAGTAAAAATATCGTCTTGATACAATAAAAATAAACTCACCTGACAGCTAGTTGGAAAATTGTTTCTTCTTTAAAATCACGAAAAATAAGATGATTTTCACAGAGGAATTATTGCTTTTCGTTTAAGCTTGAGCGTTTCAAGATGGCTGCTAAAAATAACTTTTAAAAAATTCTTAAAGTTAAGGGACATAAAATAAATCTTAAAGATAAAAATATATCGATTTAAGAAATTTCTTAAGTTTAAGATGCTACTGGAATACGACTTAAGTTAAATTTTATTTTTAAGGAAAAAATAGTGGAGATAAGAAAAAAATACCCCAACTTAAGTTATTTTTTATCTTAAGAAGCTACTGGAATACGGCCCCTGGTTAACTCTACGTTGGCAAATATACCTGATCGTCGTCATATACCTTGTATACTATTCAATACTATATACACACACGCACACACGTGCTTGTATAGGTACCTTTCTGTGGACCTGGGCTTTAACACGGTTTTTGAAGACATCATTAAAACGTTGTCCTTTCTATATTGCAAAATAAATGAATATGCAGATATAGGTAGGAAAGAAAAAATATATTCAAAAATATTATACACGCAGTAGTTACCACAAAAAAACATTTCGAGGACCTCTCTTGCTGAGCTACACTTACGAGGACATCAAAGCTAAAACGTTCATTTGTATATTTGCCACACACTGGACAACTACATACACCACGAGGACCTTCATTTGCATATATCACTATAGACCAGTTGAATGTTATTGTTTACATTCGGGATTTGTCGCGCATGCGCACTGACTGGTTGGCAAAAACAATGGTCACAGTAATGTAAAACATATATAAAGTGCTTTTGTTTAGTCAATTAATCGATAACAAAAATCCGAAATAAACATTAACAATCTTAAAAAATAGTGCAAATATATTATATTTAGTACCAATAAATTTATATTTATAAAAATATTTTCCTCTTCATATAAAACGAAGTAGTTTTAAGAATCAGAATAAACGTGGTCGAAATACTAAATACTGACAATTTCACAAAACAAAACAATAAATGAGACGTATTCTATCTGAAAGCACGGACTCTAGATGTCAATATACACTCCGTGCTGAAAGTAAGACTTTCATAAATTTTATTTAATTTTTTATTATATTGTGATTGCTTGTTTTCATGATAGTGTTTCGTACACGGCAGTAACGTACAATCTTTATACGTATTAGCGGAGTTTACATTTGCCGGAGTTAAATACCTTAATTGCGTAGCAGTTAAATTATAATTAAAATGGCTAATATATACACTAGTTCATATTAATCCATTTCCGATAAATGTTTTTATTTCTTTTTAATTTGATAATATTTTATGAAGCAACTGTTAAGTATTTTGGCTTTAAAATTTTGCTTAAACATGGTCCTATACAGGTCCCTGGTTTAAATGACTGCTCAATATGGAGATGACATCGGGGTATCATAAATTGTGTTTATTTTAATGACCAAACACTCGTCTGCACATGTGTTTCATGCAGGGATCCAAGTATAGGTCCCTGGGTTTATGACACCATGTTTTCTTTGTTATTGTCTGGACAGTATCCGATCATAACGAGATAATCGGTTTGTGATGAACAAAGGTCCAATAAAACACCGTGATAAACATGCTGCAACAAAGAGCGTTGAAATTGGTGTGAACAGTTAAATAAAACAATTACATTTATCAAGAGAATTTATTTAATTTATAACAAGGTAAGTTATTCAGATATATAAAGGTTCAAGTTAATTACTATATTATTTTCAATATATTTTATTCAATAATTTGGTCTAGAGACTATGAACGTGTTTCAAAGTTAAGAACATATAGAACCTTCAAAACTGAATTTGTTTGTGAAGAATATCTGACACTGAACTTAAAAAGAAATGAACGCGCCTTATTTGCGCAATTCAGAACCGGAATTCTACCACTTAGGGTCGAAACCGGAAGGTATGTGGGTGAAGCCCCCGAGCAAAGACGGTGTAAGCTGTGTCACAGTGGACTGGTCGAAGATGAAACTCATTTTCTTGTTGAATGTGCTCTTTATGAAAACACAAGATCAGTTATATTTGGGAACATTTTGAACTCTGAAGAATATGCTACCTGTCAATCAAATAAAGATAAATTAGTTCTCTTGGTTAAATGTCATCCAAGAAAGTGTGCGAAATTTGTTGTAAATGCTTTTTATATCAGAAGCAGTATTTTATATAAGTAACAATATCTGTTGTATGATGCTGTGTCAGTTAAAACTTTAAAATAATATAATTATGTAAATGGGCTTCTAAGTATCAACTACGAATTACACATTTTTCAGGCATATGTCTTCTTACTTATGATAAAATTGTACATATCATATTATCATTGAACTCTTGCTATGTTCTTATACATATATTATATAGAAGATGCTAACTTATTCATTGAACTAAGTATTTTGCTCAAATATTTCATTGTCTATTTGTATAATAATGATCACGTTATATTTTACACTGTTGTTAAGGTGACTTATAGGCCTATTAGGCCGGGTGTTCTTGTATGCATTGTATATATGTCTGTTAATCTCCTGTACGTAAACACATGTCACTATAATAAAAGATTATCTTATATAAAATCGATATATGTTGTTTGTTTTCATCCTCATTTGTTTTCGTTCATTAAATTTAATTTATTCTAAAAAAATCAATTTCTGAGATTGGTTTAACCTTAAATGTTCGCGAAGAAGTGACAAGTAGAGAGATGTTTGTGGTAACCACATACCGAGCTCTTTGATTGTGTTTCACTCCCGAGTTCGTTGTTAGTAAAAACTTATATACACAATAATATAATCGTTCCAAAAAATGCATTACCTTGCATACTTATGTTTTTTTAGACATAATTAGTAAAATTATATTTGATATTGTGCATGATTATAAATAAAAACGATGACTTTGTCAACCTTCTCTATATGCGTTTATATGAATACCACCTCTTTTTGCCAACCAGTGGGCGGAGTCTTAACTTTGCTGGTGCGCGTGACGTCACTCGCCAACTGGTCTATATCACACACTGGAAAAGTTCGTACAAATTTAGGACTTCCAACGCGAGGACCTTCATACATACAATTTGCAGATTTTAAATGACAAAAAATCATAAATTCGCAGACACCTGGATCAAAGTTTTCAATTATTTGTTAATCGACATTTGTTAACAGAAGTGTCTTCACATAGGTCATAAAATATAATGTCTTAAGAGTGTAATGTGAACAACCTGACAATCTTACAATATGAATGTTAGAGAAAATACTAAAAATATAGCAGAAGGCATACTGCATCCATGACAAAGTACACTTCATCGAGATAAGTTTAATTATACTGTGAAGACCATTAAAAATCCCAGTGGTTGAACACAAACACTATCAGTGTCTTAAACAACAAAACGAACCGAAAACCTGCAAATTAATTGTTTCATTGCTGCAAAGAATATCCCGTATCGCAATAAGAAATGCAATAATCAATCAGATCGTCAGCCAAACTTCTAAAAGAAACGATTGGCTTATACGCAAAACATGAAACTTGCCTATGTGCAAACTTAGAAGGCATTACAGATTTAAATGTAATTGTTGACAATGCGCACAATGATTCCAATAAAACAAAGATAATTCACCGAAAATATATTTTAAGCATATTGATTCGAATTAGATAAACATTAATCGAAGATAACGAATGTATATTTCAGCGGATTGGATGACATCAACAATAATCAAAGATAATTAACATAAATTAAAATGATTTTGATAAGATCAATAAACATCACAGACGATCAATGTAATCCACAATATTAATCGGTTGAGATCACCAGTTATCACAGATGAGCAATAATGAAAACAATAGTTCGTATAAGATCAACCATTATCATATCAATTTAAATCAGAATAATAAATATAAAAACAATCAGAATATAAAATATTTAAACAATAATCATATTACAAATCAGGAATACCAAAAAAACAACACAAGATAAACGATATGAAACACAATGTTTCGAACGCAAAAACACGCATAATACTATATATTATTGTATTCCAGTCTCTATTATCAATAAAAGAAAATAATCACGACACATTTGTAAAAATATGCCAGGAAAAGGGTTGAGAATAATTCTTGGTGATACCATCGTCATACAACAGATGACTAGGCACGGTGTATTGAAAATATGTGCTTTGATAGACTACTGCGGCGCCTGTACTCCTTTTCTTACATATCACATGCAAAAGTTTTCTCTATAATGTGGGTGTCAAGGTGGGCCTGGGAGTCAATTTTCTCACGGAGTGTTGCATTGCTTTGCAGCTATCTCCCTCCGGACGTGACGATTAGGTTCATCTTTCGTTGAAAACGTTTTGCCGCATTGTTCACAGGGGAACGGCTTTTTATCACCATGAATGCTGCGCCTATTCAACAAGAAATTTGTATCTTTTGGATTATCTTTACTAACAGGGAAAATTCATACACAATAGTATCCATAATAATGTGGAGCTAAACAAAATGATGGTCGTCAGAAGCGCTCCAGATAAGGCTCCAGATAATTTTATCTGTACCATTATGGTCGTTAAAAACTATACACTATAATGAACACACCATACTAAAAAACTATACACTATAATGAACACACCATACTATTAATTATTTGTTATGTTTAAGCCGGCTAATTCCAAAAGCGCCATACAAAACATTTCATAGTGCTTCGTAATTAGGTTATAAATACCATACTTGCGCTTATATTGCAGTTAACTATGTCAACTTGCATTTTTATTTTTAAACCGACAGCACCTAGCGTTGTACTTGAAAACACACATATGTGTCTGTTGAACGCATGAGTTGTGTTAAATGTTTTACCACTACAGCGGAATCGTCCAGTCCGTCTGTGGCGCTTATCATGAAGCTTTAAAGCCCACTCCGATTTAAGTCTTCCTACAAATAACTACCATTTGTTAACATATATTTCTAAAATGTTATTAGGTTCCAAATACTACACCAAAAGGTACAAGCAACACAAGTGATTGGTTGTGACACAATATTTGTAAAAATAACTCCATTCGTATTTTGACGGTCAAGAATCTACTTTTTATCACAGATAAAAAGCAATTTTAGCGTTTGATAAATCATAAAAATATCGATAACAGATTAGTTTAATATATGGATTGCTGTGTATAAATCCGACAAAAATGACACTTTGTTGTTGCAGAGCGTTGCATCAAATGCTTATATAGGCAGCAACGGGTACGAACTATTGCTACTTTGAGACTACGCATAGGATTATAATGAGGCCTAAAATGAGAATATTAATCGTTCGCTGCATGCTGTTTAGATGTGTCGCCTACAAGACTTCCTTGGTGACGTGAAAATTTGAAATAAAATAATGAGGACTGATTTGTTTTTGTTAAGTGATTATGTTGAACTCATGCTTCTGATAAATGTGTTGATTAGCATAATCTCGCTCTTTTAAACTGTCGTCAATTAAAGTTCCGTAGTCACAAATTGTTTTGTATAATAAATATGTTTTATTTGTAACTAAACCCAAACATCATTTTGAAGACTTCCAAACATGTGTACAGTTTGAGTTTTATTTTGCTTTGAATATTCTTGCAACCTGCGGTTGCCATTTCAAATTGCTTAAGAAATACTAACCTGCATTTGCAAAACAAAAAAAAGTAAAAAAAATAACATATTTTTCAAATTTCATCGCTACTTTTGTCATGAATGAAGAGTAAAATCATACTAATTCCGTCGTTAAACCAATAGTTTTTAAGAAAATCATCTAAACCACCTTATTGGTTGAGTTAACAGAATTTCGGATCTGCATCGATGCTGAAATTTATCTTTAGGTAGCATTTTTAGCAGAGTTATGTTTCATGACATGATAACTAATATATAAGTAAATTACCTCAGTACCTTTATTGGGACATTATTATAACTGCTTTAGATTAACAGTTTCGCTACAAGTTAGTTAAAATTGTTTAAGCTCGTGTACTATGCGAAGATCCGGCAGTTGGGTGCCTCGTAAACTGGAAAATATATGGTCATTTAGATAGTACTCATCAGACATATCGAATTAGTTTCACATTTATCTTGCACATAAGCATATTCCAAAGGGATAAGAAAATGTTTCGGTAATTCGTTTTTAGTTTACTTCAGTACATACATTTTTATGCATTGCCTGCTTACTATAACAGTTTCCCACAGCGAATTCTGCAGTTCCGACTCACTAACAAGAGTGTGTTATATCTGGTAAAAAGTGTCGACTTATCGGGAATAGAAATGCAATTGTCATTGAGATGATCGGTTAAAGTAGTGTTCATAAAAATTTGGCATCCGACTCTTAAAACATTTGAATTTCTCAAATCCGTTAGCACCCCTTTTACGTCGATAATCCAAACTGAGTTGGATAATTCAAACTGAAGAGAAAAATGTCGGGGAAACTGAAACTGAAAGGTAGGTGATTATTTTATCATTTCTGCTAATTTAGTAACTATAATGACGTAATTTGTCTACACATGTGATCATTAATGTCTGATACACACATGCGTTTTGAGTTTTGTAAAAAACGATACATTTGTCTTCGGAAAATGCTAATTTTCATGAAATGCGTTGAATTATTTACACGTGAATTGACAAAAGAGCGAATGAAACTGTAACAGAGATATGCCCAATTATATCAGGAATGTCCTTTAAAATTATACTTTAAACATCTAGTGTGTTTCTGTGTTAAAATCATGTGTTTGCAGGACGGGTATAAAATTGTATGGATAAATCCAAACTGATATGAAAATTTCTGTGGATAATTACCAAACTCAAAATGGATAATGCACAAAATGCGGTGTATTGAAATGTTTTCCAAAGACAGGTTGGATATTATGCTTTGGAAATAACTATTTATAACCAAAACCTCACACGATGTGCATAATGGAATATAAAAATACTTTCAACGAACATCAACATTCATTTATTTTTTTATTAGTGAAATCCATTTCAACGGAACTTGCATATATATATATATATATATATATATATATATATACTAGGAGATTAGCCATTTACGGGGTATTTTCCAATATAAGACCCTTGTTGCGGGTTGTATAAAAATTCCGGGGTGCATTTTTCACCCCACAATTTAGGACACTTTTTT